>NC_043003.1:112253787-112256287 GCF_006345805.1 Octopus sinensis
CGGTCGGCCACATCTCCGAGCAATTTCATTTAACCTGTTAATACGTATTTTTTTATGACACTAGTTTACACAGCTAATTTCCACTTTTACACTAAATGTCTATATTATATTTTTTTTTAATCTCAAAATAACTTACCCGTTCTGGTATGGTGCTGGTGTTTATTTTCTTAACCCACAACTAAAGGCATTCCTCGTAATCCTTCAATCTCGCGAGATACGCCGAGTTCACCAACGCACGGCGGATGTACTCCGGCAATCCCCTTACTCCTGTTATATCCACTTTTATCGCTGCATCCGATGCGACGACCCCATTATACAGTTCTTCATTTTGTCCCTTGTACAGTACAATATATATTTATCCCAGGGTGAGGGTGGGGGAATTTGGGGCTGCTGTGTGCTTGCGCTTGTCTTTGTGTCTGTTGGAGCAAAAGCGGGTTGGTGTCTGTATGGAGTGGTTGGGGTAGAGTGGGTGTCGGTGGGAGACGGATATGTGTGGTAAAGGGGTCGTCATTTATAACGTGTACTGTTTTCTTCTCTTTCTTCTCAGCCCCTTCCCATCCGTTTCTTTCCTCGTTCACTTCCTCCTCCGCGACGCTGGTACTGGTTTTCGTCGGTGAAGTCGCAATTTCCTTCTCGCTATAGTGTTTCTCTTTATTCTTCACGGGTGGTGGAGGGCAGTCCGCTCTAATGTGGTAGCACCGCCGGATCCTTCCTTCCACTCTGACTCTGAGTGTTACCTCTCCGACCGCGATGGTCACGATCATATTTTCAATGTCTTCCAGGCCCATCTGTACTATGATGTCTAAGCACTGCCCTTGCCAATTCTTGTGGGGTGTTATGGTGGCCTGCAGGCCCACAACCCTCTCCTCAATGCCTAGCAGATGGCAGCCACCAGCCTGGCTACATCCACTTCTGGGGGTATGTCTTCTACCCTAACCATGGAAGGTATGCGGGTAGAAGTACCACTTCGTCTGTTTTAGAGATGTTACTGAGTGCAGCCTGGCGGTAGCTGTCTCCCAGGACGGCACCTCCACTGTTCCAAACTTTCTTCTTCTGGCAAGGTAGGAAATCCCTTGCTAGATTGGTTTACTTGCCTTTCCTACTTGAACCGTCGACATAACTTCAATTTTCTTGGTTGCTTCTGAATACTTCCTGTAAATTATTGTTTTTTTTCTTGTTTTTCATTCTTTTTTTTTGGGGGGGGACACTTTCTCTTCGTTCCCCCATCAAATAATAGGGAAGACGTCAAAGAGTACCGCTGCAAGACAGCCAAAACATGCGTTTCACACAAAGACAACCGTTCGAAAAACAGTCAACAAACCGGAAGCTAGCTTCTTACTTCACAACCACGCTTACATATATATATATATATATATATATTATATATATATAATATATATATATATATATATATATATATATATATATATATATATAAACGGCAGTTTGTCTGTGTGTGTTTCTGTGTGTCTGTTTGGTTGTACCCGCACCCTGACCACGGCTTTCAACCGATTCTGATGACATTGACACACACATAGCCCAATGTCATAATTCAAAACTAACGCAGCGAAAATTTCCCCCAGTTCTGAAAAAGATCGATGAATTCGATATGGGGTCGACAATCAGAAACACAAACCACAGATGGTCTAGGGGACGCAACTCGACCTTTTTAACTATCAAAAAAATTTACCATAATTTTTTTTCCCATTTTTTGCTATTTTTTGGCTATAACTCTCTAAAAATGCTTTATAGTTATTTCCCTTACAAACCCGAGCAACGCCGGGTGATACTGCTAGTATATATATATATATATTAGAGGGTAACCGCTATGTGGACACCCTTATGCTAGAAATGCATCCGCTATGGTCTTATCACTAAGAAATTTCTTAGTGGTAAGGCAAATATATGAACATATTAATCATATATATATATATATATATATATATATATATATGTATGTGTGTGGGTGTGTCAATATTTAAAGAGGTGTGTATAACTGAAAGGAGAATATATGAGAATAAGTTTTCCTCAAGCATTGCATTGAATATTTAAATGCAATTCTATATTGTCATACTCCTCAGGGTGTAACAAGCAAAAGTTGTACCCATAGATGTAGTCGCATAAAGGAGTAGGTATATATTATGATATTCATGCCAATTTACGTGAAAGATTGCAGCATGGGACTGTAATACATATGAAATTAGACAAGAAGATATCGCATTTCTGAGTATTATTATTTCGTTCCTTTTTACTTCTAACAAGAACAAGAGTGTTTTATATCGTTGAGAGGTGAGAATTTTTTTCGTTTACATTTGTTACTTCAATTGTTATTTGCAAAATAATCCACAAGACAATTCCTTTCAGTTATTATCAATATTATTTTTATTATTGTTATTGATATTATTATTATTATTATTATTATTATTATTATTATTATTATTATTGTTGTTGTTGTCGTTGTCGTTGTTGATGTTGTTGTTATTATTATTATTATTATTAT
>NC_043003.1:112261287-112273787 GCF_006345805.1 Octopus sinensis
CGCTTCTCGGTAGCACTGCCAGGCCAGGGATCTCTGGAAGTTGTCCATGGGCCCTGGCCCGAAAGTCGTCCTGAACAGGCGGGTCAGGTACTCCTCGTCTACGTCCAGGTTCGCCCCGAGCTCTTCGTCGTACCTCCCCTCCACTAGATAGATAGATAGATAGATAGATAGATAGATAGGTAGGTAGGAAGATAGATAGATAGATAGATAGATAGATAGATAGATAGATAGATAGATAGATAGATAGATAGATAGATAGATAGATACATAGATAGATAGAAAGATAGATAGATAGATAGATAGATAGATAGATAGGTAGATAGATGGATGGATAGATAGATAGATAGATAGATAGATAGATAGATAGATAGATATATAGATAGATAGAAAAATAGATAGATAGATAGATAGATAGATAGATAGATAGATAGATAGATAGAAAGATAGATAGATAGATAGATAGATAGATAGAAAGATAGATAGGTAGATAGATAGATAGATAGATAGATAGATAGATAGATAGATAGATAGATAGATAGATAGATAGATAAGTTTCTTTATTGGCCACACAGGGCTGCACACAGATGGGACAAGTTACAAGGTAGAGCTTCTCTTTTGGGGGATGAAGAGAACAAAAAACAAAAGAAAAAAAAGGGGGTGGCGTAGGTTTTCGATCAAGAGGGATCGTAAAAGGGAAGAAAAGAACAAAAAAAATTGAATAAAATAAAAAGAATAAAAAGAAAAAAAAAGAAAAGTAAAAGGAACAAAAGGAAAGAGAAATGAAAAAAGAAGAAAAAAGGGGAAAAAAAGGGGAAGAGGAAAAAATAAGAACGATCAATAGGGATCGTGTATCACAGTGTTATGATATATGGTGTAAAGGGGAAAGCAAGTAAGGTTTATCCGTGGGAAGAAAAGCCTACGAAAAAGACCACGGTAACCTTGGTCAATATTGTTACATGTTACCACATTTGTTTGCAAGTGGGTAACCCTCTGTTTTCAATTTCTGGGTTCATAGGATTATGCTCAAGGTGGCTTCGTCATTCATACGTGCCATCCTTGCTACATTCACCCATCTTTTTTTAAAACATTCGCTAGACAAAACTTGCCTCTCTACTCTCACTTTCCTTTTCAAGTGGTACTTGAAGAAGTTGATGAGAGATTGACCAGAGAGGAAAGTGTTTGTCTCCAATCCTTTCAGACGCGTCCACCAGATACATTCTTTCGCCATAGCCACAAGGATGATGAAAATAGCTCTTCCTTCCCGTTTGAAGGAAGGAGGCGTGACAATATTGACGATAGACTCAGCTGATAAACCGACACGTGACAGCAGTTGTTCGACATAAGCCCACAGGTCGGAAATTGTTGGACACTGCACGAGTGCGTGCAGAACGGTTTCGTCGCTCTGACCGCATCTCGGGCAGGTCGGCCCCGTGTTTCTCGAGCCGTGTCTGTAGAGCTTATCCCGAACGGGTAGCGCTTCTCGGTAGCACTGCCAGGCCAGGGATCTCTGGAAGTTGTCCATAGGACCTGGCCCGAAATTCGTCCTGATAGATAGATAGATAGAAAGTCGTCCTGATAGATAGATAGATAGATAGATAGATAGATAGATAGATAGATAGATAGATAGATAGATAGATAGATAGATAGATAGATGGATGGATGGATGGATGGATGGATGGATGGATGGATAGGCGGAGGTACGGAGGGACGGATAGAAAGACAGACAGACTGATAGAACATAGACAGATTGATTCTTTATTAGCCACACAGGGATGAATACAGAGGGGACAATACAATGTAGAACTTTTCTTTTCGAAAGAAAGATAGATAGAAAAAAGAAAAGAAAAATTGAAATCAAATGGGATCGAAAGCGTTTGGGACCTGTAAACAGCAAAATAAGGGGGTGTAAAAAGTGTAAATCAGATTAGATTTCTCCTTGGAAAGAAAAGCCTACGAAAAAGACCACCGTAACCTTAGGTAGGGAAAGAAACATATGAGAGGAAAACTCTCTCCCTCCCTCTCTCTCTCTCTCTTTTGGACTTACAGGATCATGCTCAAAGTGGTTCCGTCATTCACGTGTAACATCTTTGCAACATTCACCCGCCTTTTACTGAAATTTTCATGAGACAAACCTTCCCTCTTGGTTGGATGGCATGGGCATTTTTCTTCAGGTGCCAAGCCGCAAACCCACTAATTTTTCCGAATTATTTTCGTTCCCGTTACTGCTTCGAATTCTTTTAGTGTCTCGTCGACCAGGTCGATGTAATTGTGGCTCGACACTATCACGGTGATATCGTTCACGTATGCAGACAGGCTTCTCCCTCATCACCGTTCATGCGGGATGTCCCACAGCGTAGTTAGTTTCCGCAATGTTGGCTCTAGAGTCAATAAATACAGAAGCGACGAGAGGGGGCATCATTGACGGACCGAATGCGTGATGTTAAATGGTCTGGATGCATGACCATTTACGCGAACTACCGAGTGGATGCCGCTGTATAAGGCAGCGATCCTACCGTGGAAGTCGGGACCGAATCCAGCCGCTATAAGGACAGCCTGTAAGTAACGATGGTTGACCTTATCGAAAGCTTTCGATTCATCCAAATTAATCAGCGCCCGACAAATGCCGGGTTCCTTAACTATCCTGTCTATGATATAGCGTATCAGATGGAGGTTGTTACGGATACTCCTGCCCGTCACGGTGCATGTTTTCGCTTGTCGACCAGTTCCTCCATGACTAGCGACAACATCTCGGCTAGCACCTTGGCCAAAATTTTCAAGTCTGCGTTGAGCAGACTGATAGGCCTGAAGTTATGTATGACGTTTCCCTTTCATTAGCAGTGCCACCGCTCATCGGCTCACAAAACTGGGGAAACTCGCGTTTTGCTGCCAGTTGCAGTAAACTGCTGCCAAGACGCCTCCAAACAAGTCTGGCATAAGAACAATGTACATTATTACTATCCACTGCCCTACAGAATACTCTATCCAAATACGATCTGGACGCCCGATGCGGTTGCTCCATGTCAACACTGGTAAAATCGGGTGGTCTAATCAGTACCTCTCAGACAGTTGGAACCTCTGAGCAGGTCTTTAAGGCATTTACATCCCTCTTTTCGTATCTCTACCCATGTAGACAACATGCATGTCCAACGTAGCGTTCCAATCCCCCACTAAATGTAACGGTCGAGACGTTCCCAAGAAAACGTCTAGACGTCGAAAGAAATACGGCCAACCTGTTAATGACGGTGCATAAACTGTTATCAGTCGAAATGCAAACATATTACTGCCATTGACATCTAAGACGACGAGCCTACGCTTCGGTTCTAGGAATATTGCTCTTACTTTGAGGTCCAGAATCTTCCGAAAAAGCACTGCTGTACCATCTCCGCCCAATCTCGGCAGATACTGAGAAAAAAATATACAAGGCGCAGGATTGGCTGTGTGGTAAGTAGCTTGCTTACCAACCACATGGTTCCGGGTTCAGTTCCACTGCGTGGAATCTTGGGCAAGTGTCTTCTGCTATAGCCTCGGGCCGACCAATGCCTTGTGAGTGGATTTGGTAGACGGAAACTGAAAGAAGCCTGTCGTATATATGTGTATATATATATGTATGTGTGTGTATTTGTTTGTGTGTCTGTGTTTGTCCCCCCGCACCATCGCTTGACAACCGATGCTGGTGTGTTTACGACCCCGTCACTTAGCGGTTCGGCAAAAAGAGACCGATAGAATAAGAACTGTGTTTACAAAGAATAAGTCCCGGGGTCGATTTGCTTTCGTCATTATTCGTATAGTCGTTGTTAAAAAGTGTGTGTGTGTGTTTGTGACAGTGTATCAATGTTTTGATTGTTATTCGAAGTTTTCGTTGTTGGCAATGGTGGAAATTCGAGTTCAAATTTAAAGAAGAGAACGCGGGCAGTCTTAGGAAGACTATCCATTTTTCCAGAGAGATGAAAAAAATTTATAAAATAAGATTTGAAAATTTGAAAATTTACACTCAAAGGGTGAATCCTCAAGCGAAAGCTTCAATTGAGGCCACGGAAAAGGTGTTAGGTACCTTTTTAACACAGGGAAATACAGATACACATAAATAAAACCGAAAGAGTACCTCACTTTACGGGAGTCGACGTGACAAGCAGGCAATAAATAGGTAGATGGATAGATAGATAGATAGATAGATAGATAGATAGATAGATAGATAGATAGATAGATAGATAGATAGATAGATAGAGATAGATAGATAGATAGATAGATTGATAGATAGATATATAGATAGATAGATAGAGATAAATAGATAGATAGATAGATAGATAGACACATCCATGCATACAAACATACATACATACATGAGAGATAGAGAGAGGTGGAGAGTGAAAAGGCGCTAGAGATATATGAATGGATAGAAATGTAGGTAGATAAACAGACAGACAGATATGTAGGAAGAAAGAAAATATAAAGGAAAGAAGATAGATAGATAGATAGATAGATAGATAGATAGATAGATAGATAGATAGATAGATAGATAGATAGATAGATAGATAGATAGATAGATAGATAGATAGATAGATGGATAGATAGATAGATATGTAGATAGATAGATATGATGGCTGCAGTAAAAACAGCCTTCCAGCACACGAAAATGAAGTAAGTGAAATCTCCTGGGAAATCGCAGGATAGTCAATCTTATTACGTTTGTTTTGTGTGTTATAAATTTTCGACACGTGTATGGAAATGTGAATATTTCTAAATCTCTGTATAATTATTTGCTCATATAAATTTATGTCCGCACGAGTGCTGTTATATTTTATTTTATTTCCATTTTTTCTTGTCTAATGCAAGGAGAAATTGCTGAATGTTATCTGATAGTGTATTTTATTGATAAAATTCACTGAGTAGACAAAAACGAGACCAGGCACATCAAAACCTTTACACAACAGCAATACAATTAGTCTGAAAACGTTACACATTTCCATTGGCATTTTGTGCTAGACGGTGTACGTCATATTAACGTTATGGTTTCCAGGAGATATGTCATATCGTTAATCAAATTTATACCTATCTCTCCATATATTCTGTCATACTGCGCTCGACATGAGGAGGTGAAAAATTTAGACAAGAGTAGAGAGATAGACCAGACAAATCAAGATGAGACACATACAACGATACCAAACGATAATACGTACCTGTTGGTAGGCATATGTGTGCGCCTCCCTATAAATGTAAATACATATATTCATACATATGTGTGTATATATATATATATGAATATATATATATATATATATATATATATATATATATATATATACATACATTCACTTCTGGTGGTATGGTGCATATATATGTATATATGTATATATATATATATATATATATATATATATATATATACTTAGGCTCAGGATAGGTTGTGTGGTAAGGAGCTTGATTAGGTTATGGTTGTCGAGTTGCATTGTTGGATCTGTTTGGCACACACATATTTTTGGGGCTGTCCTGGCAGAGCGACGTTTTCCCTCTTGTATAGTCGAGGTATTCTTCCAAATAATGTGATTCGTCTGAGGAGGAATCACTTGAATACTTAAAGAAGATAGACTAAGAAATGGAGAAGAGGAATTATGCAGCAGCAGCAGCAAGAGAAAAATTTGAAGTGAGTCTGGAAGAGTTGAGCGAGTTTAGGGAAATGCTTGAAAGGGAGAGGAACGATGTGAAGGTGCCCCACTCCAAAAAAGTACTAAAGGACAAGGAAGAAAGGACGATCGTCTGTAGAACCTACGCTACAGCAACAAGGAAAATAGAAGTGGTGTCGAAAGCACAGGTAGAAAAGGCACCGAGGTTAGTCTGTCAGGAGATATACCTCACCAGGGAACGAAAATATGGAAGTGCAGTTTAAGGATATAGCAACTGCCAGTCTGTGCTTGGCCACACTGCTGAAGACAGACGAGGTGGTGCTTGTACCCGTGTACCTTGGGAGACGTACTTCCAGGGTTCGGGTGGAATACCAACCACCAGAAGTGAATGTAGCCTGGCTGGTAGCTGCCATACTGCGAGTGGTGGAAGAAAAAAATGACATCTGTAAAATGTCGGAAAGAATAAGGTACGTCGACATTTTAAACAAATATAATATAGACATTAAAAAAAATATGTGGAATGACTGTTGTCAATGAACTGAAAAGATGTATAAACTAGGCGCAGGAGTGGCTGAGTGATAAGCAGCTTGATTACCAACTAAATGGTCCCGGGTTCAGTCCCACTGCGTGGCACATTCGGCAAGTGTCTTCTACTATAGCCTCGGTCCGACTAAAGACTTGTGAGCAGATTTGGTGGACAGAAACTGAAAGAAGCTCATCGTTTTATAAATATATATATGTATATATATATATTATATATATATATATATATATATATATATATATATATATATATATATATGTGCATATATGTGTGTGTGTGTTTGTGCGTTTGTGTTTGTCCCCCAACATCGCTTGACAACCGATGCTGGTGATTTTACGTCCCCGTAACTTAACAGTTCGGCAAAGAGGGCCGATAGAATAAGTACTAGGCTTACAAAGAATAAGCTCTGGGGTCGATTTGCTCGACTATAAAGGGCGGTGCTCCAGCATGGCCGCAGTCAAGTAAACAAGTAAAAGAGTAAAAGAGTAAACTGTCAATGCAAATGGCAATACAAACGGTGTAGTAACAGGTTCAATAAAGTCGTCCGGAGGTGGGGGCCGAGCGACTTCCTTTCATCTTTCATTATATGATTTTATTCATTCCATTCGTTTTGTTATGCTTTTTGTCCCCAACGTGTGATGTTCCCTCTGTGTAAGGCCTTTATGGCCAATTTTCATCAAATAAAGAATCTTGATTCCGGTTGAAGACTTCGGTCGTGTTTTCTTTTTTTTTTGCGCTCTTTGAATTGTCATTTTTTTAATATTTTTGAAACTGTTATTTATTGTAAACTTTTGTTGAAAATTCATTGTTGAAAATTGTTATTGAGAACTGCTGTCTGTTTGCAGGCTGTGTTGGATAATTGTATTTCCCGGTGCTCCGGCGAATAGTGAAAATTCTGTAGCCATTTGCCAATTGTTTATTCGACTGGATACTTTAACAGTGCATTTTTAAAATGTAGCCTTTGGGGGCGTTGTTGAACTGCGCCCCACCCTCAAACAATGATTGGATTTGAACTGTTGTTCCTATTGCGGGGAATTTAATTTTTGAAATACAATTTTCTTTTGAAAAACAAATTGTTTTCAAACGTTTAAGTCTCTGTGTCTGAGCAGCGCCCCTTCCTCTGACGGGGGTGGGATTTGGACTATTGTTCATCTTGAGAGGAAGTAATTATTTTTAACAGAAAATTCTGTAGATTGTAAGCTATTTGTTGTATAATATCTTGCATTTCGGCAATTTCAACCAATAAATGACGTCTATTGAGGTGAATACAATATCTCCGGATATTTGTCAACAACAAGTATTTGCGGTGTCATATGAATTTTATATTCATATAGTGATATTTAACGGTAAGTTCCAAGGATCAAAGTATAGGAGTTTAGTAAGTTGCGAGCATTCCGTAGAAGGAATAAAAAACACAAATTTCAGGAACAATTTTGGTTTACTGAGGTAGAATGTTGTAAATTTTTCTCATACCGAAGTTCGATATGCTGAAAAATGTTCTTCTATAGGGTCAAGGTTATCAGCTGGGTTGATGTGTAGGTAAATAAAAATCTAAAATTAGTGAATAGTGAAGAGAAAAACGAGGTTTACATGTGTTTCGTAGTTAGCAGAATATCGGAAGTAGTAATTAACCAAACGAGGGATAATTACTACTTATGTGGTTCTGCTAGTTATGAAATATATGTAGACTAGATTTTATTAACTCTAATCCCTAATTGTGTGTATATATATATATATGAGTGTAAATCAAAAATCATCCGCACTTTCGTCATAACATATTTATTATTGTCACACTGCCTTCTGCGCATGCGTGCTTATAGCTGGAGCTATTGTGCTCATGTGATTGAACTTTGAGCCTGATTACGCCATTTTCCATTCTGGTTTCACAAGCTAAGCATGGCCGCTCCAATAACAATGAGCACCAAAGAAGAACAAAGAACAGTAATCCGAGCAACAAGTGCATATTCCCTCTTTCTTCTTCGAGGGAATATGCAAACTTGTAGACCGCTGCACGAAGTGCTTCGAAAAGGAAAGTGACTATATAGAAAAGTGACGTACTTGTTTATATTCTGCCTTTGTGTAAATACATTGAAAAAACAAGAGTGTATAATTTTTGAATCTCTCGTATATATGCATATACATATATATATATATATATATATATATATATATATATGTAGGTCCCGGGTTGATTCGGGGTTAACCACAGTAAATAGGTACTCAATACATAGCAGAGTAAAATTAATTTATTATATAGAAGGAGCTTCTACAGGACTAGAACTGTTTCATTCAAGAGAAATCTTCAGGAAGCTAGTTAACAAGAATTGTATTGGCATTTATACATTTAGGCAGGTTTAAAGGGGTGTTGGTGGGGGACTTTTTGGGGGTAGGCATAGCGCAAAATATCATACTTGGGGGAGTGGTCAAGGAGTCAGTGTTAAATTAGATAGAAGAATAAATAAAAAAATAAAAAAATAAAAAAAAATTAAAAAATAAAATAAAAAAATAAAAAAATATATATATAAAATAAAAAAATCTATATATAAAATAAAAAAATCTATATATAAAAAAAAGGGGAATAGAGTTTTAGGTAAATAATACCTATGCACACATGTATACATACATACACACACATACAAACATATATACATATACATACACACATACATACACACACATATATATACATATATATATACACTTACACATTACGTATACATATCTACACATACACATATATGTATACATACACACACTCACATGCATACACGTATACACACATGTATATATACACACACGACCACACATACATATACGCACAGAAAAATATATATACACATACACACACATACTCACATACACGCATACACACACATATCCACACACACACACATGCACACACAGCACACTAGTCCCTATATACACATATATACACATACACACACATATACACACACATACATACATATACATACATGTATATATATATATATATACATATGTGTACCTATGCATACCTACACATACACACATATATATACACATACAAATACAGACCCATTCCCTAATTTTAATTTTATTATTATTATCTTCGTTTATTACTTTTGTAATCTTTGGCCGCTTGGTCACAAACATCTTGGCTATGACAGCCAGTCCATTTATCTGTCTACTGGAAAACAAGCACTCATTCACTCACGCACACTCTTTAGCACGTACATTCACTCATTCGTACACTCATACACATACACGCACGCACGCGTTATATTCATACATACATACATCTACATACATTCACGTATATACACATACGTACGCGTACCTACAGATTCATGTCTACACTCTTAGAAGGCTAGTCTATATATATACACCAATAAATATAAATACACACACATACATATACACCTACATACAAATACATACATGTATATATATTCTCTGATTCCTTCTTTCTCTCTCTTCTCTCTCTTTGTTGCGTTTTGTCCCCCTTCTCTCTCTCTCTTCCTTTGCTTCTCTTTCTTTTCTTTTTCCTCTTCTCTGTCACGTGACTGTTGGCCGAAATCTGCCTTTCAGCTCCTGACCCTCGTCGTGTTAACATCGTTGTTTTTCGTCCGCCGCTATAAATGCTTTTTCCAATGCGCCAGAGAAAAATTTGTTTGCTTGTTATCAGTCGTAAGACACTTGTTGTTTTCACCGTTAATGCTTCTGTATTTCATGTTTCTGTATTCCATTATTGTTTTTTGTTTTTTTTATATCTGTCCCTTTTGCTGTCCTGGTGTTCGTATGCATTCGATCCTTCTTCCAGGAAATCTACGCTTCCAGCTTAGTTTTTCTAATGCTCGTTGCTTAGTTTTTCTTGGAGGGCTGGCCGTGATCTAGTAATCTCAAGATTAATCAGCCGAAATTACTACGATGATCCGGTTCTTGACTGAAGACTGAGGGGTTCGAATGTCCTGTCCATGTTTATTGTATCGTCTTCTAAGAGTTATACGTTCTTGTCCATGTTGTATTTTTCTACATACCTTAATATATATATATATATATATATATATATATATATATTCACATATATATACACACATATATATACATATATATATACACACACATACGCATACACACACATATACACATATGTACACACATACACATACATACATATACACACATACACATACATACGTATACATACATACATACATACATACATCCATACATACATACATTTATACACATACACACACCCACATACATACATATATATACGGGCATATATATATATATATATATATATATATATATATTCATACACACACATACATATACATACATACATATACAAATATACGCACACACATACATACATACTCATATACTCATACACGCACATACACATGTACATGCGTACCCATACACACACACACACGCGCGCGCATCCATATATACACATAAGTACACACATGCGTAAAAGTATACATATATCTATGCTTACACATACACACACACGCGCGCCTCCTTATATTCATACTTACATGCATACTCAAAAAATAAGTAAATAGTAAAATATATATACGCGCAGTTATTCATACATGCATACTCAAAAATAAATAATAAATATTAAGTATATGTACGTGCAGTTACCTATTATATAGACGGATACATACATATAAACTTACCACACACACATATATATATATATATATATACATATATATATATATATAATATAATATATATATATATATATATTATATATATATATATATATATATATATACATACATATACAGATATATATACACATACACATATACATACATATATATATACACACACACACATACACATATATATATACATATATATAAATTATTAGAGAGTTATCCACTATGTGGATAACTCTAGTGCTAAAAATAGCTCCGAAGCAACCACAGAAGATCCGTTTCCAACTAGAATCAACACACATTTAACTGAAGGAAAGTGAAATACAACGAATAAAAGAGATTGACTCTATACAATTGTTTCATTACTAATGCAATATGTAGTGTTACTTACACTTGCATCTATCTATAATCTTCGGTAAAGTTTGTCAGAAATGCAATTAATTAGATCGATTCGGGCGTCAAAAACACGAGCGGTCCAACCAATTACATTTTTAGTTATGTCTCAAATTCCGCGCCAAAAGCATGCCTAGACTCCATTGGAAACGTATGCCGCATCAAATAAAATATTGACTGCCGCGTAGTTAAATTTATAAAATTATAAATGAGGGTGAAAAATCGATATTAATTTAATAATACCGTCAATTTAACACCAAGTGGCTTAGCACAAAAAACTACGGAGGAAATACAAATTTATACATAAATTATTAGAGAGTTATCCACTATGTGGATAACTCTAGTGCTAAAAATAGCTCCGAAGCAACCACAGAAGATCCGTTTCCAACTAGAATCAACACACATTTAACTGAAGGAAAGTGAAATACAACGAATAAAATAGATTGACTCTATACAATTGTTTCATTACTAATGCAATATGTAGTTTTACTTACACTTGCATCTATAAATCTTCGGTAGAGTTTGTCAGAATGCAATTAATTAGATCGATTCGGGCGTCAAAAACACGAGCGGTCCAACCAATTACATTTTTAGTTATGTCTCAAATCCGCGCCAAAAGCATGCCTAGACTCCATTGGAAACGTATGCCGCATCAAATAAAATATTGACTGCCGCGTAGTTAAATTTATAAAATTATAAATGAGGGTGAAAAATCGATATTAATTAATAATACCGTCAATTTAACACCAAGTGGCTTAGCACAAAAAACTACGGAGGAAATACAATTTATACATAAATTATTAGAGAGTTATCCACTATGTGGATAACTCTAGTGCTAAATATAGCTCCGAAGCAACCACAGAAGATCCGTTTCCAACTAGAATCAACACACATTTAACTGAAGGAAAGTGAAATACAACGATAAAATAGATTGACTCTATACAATTGTTTCATTACTAATGCAATATGTAGTTTTACTTACACTTGCATCTATAAATCTTCGGTAGAGTTTGTCAGAAATGCAATTAATTAGATCGATTCGGGCGTCAAAAACACGAGCGTCCAACCAATTACATTTTTAGTTATGTCTCAAATTCCGCGCCAAAAGCATGCCTAGACTCCATTGGAAACGTATGCCGCATCAAATAAAATATTGACTGCCGCGTAGTTAAATTTATAAAATTATAAATGAGGGTGAAAAATCGATATTAATTTAATAATACCGTCAATTTAACACCAAGTGGCTTAGCACACAAAACTACGGAGGAAATACAAATTTAT
>NC_043003.1:112278787-112296287 GCF_006345805.1 Octopus sinensis
GTTCATATGTCATATAGTAAAAGGTTTCAAATACCGGATAAGATCAAAGATAATTTATTGTTTCATTGTTTCGCTATTAATTACATTTATAGGTTTAGCTATTATGCTTTTATTTTTATATTTGTTTAATCATTGAACTGCAACCAATCTGGAACACTTCCTACAAATATTTAGCCGATAAAGCGTCATATTTGAGAAATAGAGGAAAGAACACATCAAAATTGGTGCAGATTCTTTTCCCTAACAACCTCAAGATTAGCTTTAGTTTCGAGATACTTGCCACTGCGTATTTCGCAAAAGAATCATTTCCTGTTTGTACAATGGTCTTACAGTGGCTGCGAAACTGGGTAGCATCGACTAGGTTGTGTAATGAGGTAATTTTCTCCCGACAGTATAGGTCTTTCTCCTTGACTGGGCTACTAAAACATATGTAAGTGGACCACTTGGGGATAATGGGACATTGAAGTTTTGTTATGTGTGAGATATGAAAAAAGATATGAAGTGGCTGTGCGGTAAGTAGCTTGCTTACCAACCAAATGGTCCTGGGTTGAGTCCTACTGCGTGGCACAGTGGGCAAGTGACTTCTAATATAGCCTCGGGCCGACCAAAGCCTTGTGAGTGGATTTGGTAGACGGAAACTGAAAGAAGCTCGTCGTATATATGTATATGTATATATATATGTGTTTGTCCCCACAACATCGCTTGACAACCGATGCTGGTGTGTTTACGTCTCCGTCTTTTAGCGGTTCGGCACAAGAAATCGATAGAGTAAGTACTAGGCTTACAAAGAATAAGTCCTGGGGTCGATTTTCTCGACAAAAGGCGGTGCTCCAGCATGGACACAGTCAAATGACTGATACACGCAAAAGAGTAAAAGAGTAAATAAGTCGAAGAAAATTCTTTAGAAATAAAATGAGTAATCCGCCTGCATTATATGCAACAGGACTATATCATATAATAGGTAAATCAAATTTTGAAAATCAAATAACACATCTTATGGACTCGTCGCTTTAAAGTTAAGCAAATACGTTATAAACTTCATTGATTCAAACAAGAGAGAACCAGAAAAAAGAAACCGATAAATCATTGAGACTTACAGATTAAAAATACTATTACGAATCTATAAAGGTATTATATTGCAGTTTGTAAAATAGAGAAAAATGTTCAATCACTGATATTGTTTATCGCCTGTATGAATACATTTACCAGCAATTAAGTAATTTCTTTAAGACAACGATTTACTACGATATCACAAATAAATTATTCTGTTATGTGGGATGTACTATACTAACATAATTTATCATAATCTCTTATTTATCTGTGCAGTTAAACTTATTCATCTCTTGTTCAATTACTTTGTGTCTTCCTTATTTGAGATTCTATGCGAATCGTTTCGGAGCAAAACGCACCAGTTTCGGTAAGTAGATTCCGAGCTATTACCAGAAGAGTTTAGTTTGGCAGTAAGGAACATGTTTATAAATCCTGAGTACTTTGCTTTAATCCATTACTCTCTCACTAGTTAGGCTTATCTGATGTTATCTGGACTTAGCAGTATGGAAATTCTCATATTTGTATTCGGCGCCTCTTGTTTAAGTCGTATGGTCGATTTGCTTTCATTTTCTTTCATATGTAATAATATAATCAGCACAACTAGAGTGACACACAATCATTGTTGTGAGTACATTGGGATATCACCTGTAATGTTATAGATAGACAGAGGCTATCAACACAAGGAAAGAAGGAGAAGAAGAAGAAGAGAAGAAGAAGAAGAGAAGAGAAGAAGAAGAAGAAGAAGAGAACGAAGGAGAAGTAGGAAGAGTAGAAGAAGAAGAAGAGAAGAAGAAGAAGAAGAAGAAGAAGAAGAAGAAGAAGAAGAAGAAGAAGAAGAAAAGAAGAAGAACAAGTCATAGCAAACAAGTTGATGTTGACCAGAGGCACAACCCATAGCATGGTGATATTAGCCAGAAGCACAACAATTAGTAGCTACGAATTTTCGGGATAAAGGCAGAGAACGATGCTTCATCTTAGCATTGAATTTCGTAAATGAACAAGCAGGTGTGTTTATTTTAATGGATTATCAATGCATAAAATTAGTTTCTTTGCCGTAGGTGTAGGGATGATATACAGCAAGAAATGGAAACAAAATTGAAATAACTAATAATAATAATAATAATAATATATAAATGGATGCCACAAGGCTTAAAATTTAGTGTGAGGGGTCAGTCGATTACATCATGGCAAGTGTTTCCCTGGTACTTAATTTATCGACCCCAAGACGAACAAAGGCATAGTCGACCTCGGCGGAATTTGAACTCAGAACGTAGCGAAGGGCGTAAAACTGCTTAGAAATTCATCCAGCATGCTAACGATTCTGCCAGCTCGCCGCCTTAAAATATGTGCCTCAGGTGAGGATCGGACTCGCGATCTCCAGATTCCTCAACTTCCTCTCCTTGTTTATGAGACTGGCATGCTGGCTACTGCGCTACCGAGGAATCCTAAAATAATAAGAATGGTGGTAATAACAACTTCCTTTATAAGCCACACGTGACAGCAACATCAAAAGGAAGGCAAGCATTTTGTGTGAGTATTTTTATAAAGGGGGAGGAGAAAGAAATAGAAAAAAGAAGTGAAATGCGATGTAAGTGTACATAGTATACAATATAATAGCATGAATGATATACAGTCCTCCTGAGACAGGAGAAGCTCCAACTAGGACCAATCAAGAAACCTCAAAAATCTGGAATAATCCTGACCACCAAAGATACGAATCCCCTCTCCTACTCTCAAATATACAGGCGCATACTCAAAGTAATGCCATTCCTCATGATTGATCCGGCCACCAGTCGGATTCATTTCTCCCGTGATAACATAGCTGTTATAACGATTTGATGTAACTCCACAACTTAGCAATACTCGGACACAACAAGAGTGTATGCAGAACGGTTTCATCGCCCTGCGCACATCTTGAATATTACACCTAACAGCGCTTCTATGCCTGTAGAATTTAGCTTGAAGTCGAAAGCTCCCCAGTAGCATTGACAGACCAGAGATTTTTGGAATTTTTCCATGATAGTACGAGGCCCGAAAGTCCTTAAAAAAGCCCGGCGATTTCATCCTCGTCGAAACCTACAGTTTCCCGTAGATTGTATTGCTCTTACCCATCACTAGATTTCTATTTTATTCTAGCGTAACACATCTATCGATGATAGTGCCCGAAAGTTTACAAAAAGAAGAGAACAAAAGTTTTGCAACAGCAGCCGGGAGTCGAACCGGTCAACTCAATACAGAAAAATAATTTAAAAAGTACACAAATATGTTACAACAGAAGGAACCACAGTCAAAGTAGAACCTCCACGGAGAGTGTTAGAAGCGGAAAAAAGAAAAGCAATAATATACAAAACGTACAATCTTGAAAACAGAAAAATAGACAGAATGGCTAATGAAACGGTGGGAAAAGGTTTATAACAAATATGGTCCGATACTGAATACTTAACACGCGGCAAAAAGTTTGGCACAATAGAGGAGAGAATGGTAAGTGAGGAAAATGCGCAATACCATCCAATCGAAACTTTAAAGATAGACAACAGGGAATTCATACCTATATATATGGGAAGGAGAACATCAAGAATTCGAATAGGGAGTACCCACCGCAGGTGGACCCCAGTGGCTGATAGCAGCCGATACCATGAACCTGGACGACATTTGGTGTTTCTCTGCTATGTTGAATTTTTGTTCATTTTATGTGTCTTGATTATACCTGCACTCACGATTAGAAAGTGCATTTTGTGCACTAACTATGAAATCATATGATTTAGGCTGTATCTGTCTTTAGGGGCTCGCTTGAAGAGTTACATTCCCTCGCATTCGGTACACTGTATTTATTATGGTAGTTTTGACTTTAAGAGTCCCTCATAGCGTGAGCCATTTACGTGTAGCAATGATATATATATATATATATATATATATATATATATATATATTGAGTGAGAGGTGAAGGGAGAGGAGATAAAATACTAATACAGTGAAGGAGAAGAATTGAAAGTAATTGCCATGACTGAGAGGGAGTGAGAGAAAGTAGTGATAGTAAGAAGAAATGGAAACGAAGTGGCAAAGAGAGCGTTGTATGAATGAGAAAGGAAGGGGTGAAAGATGAATAACGAAGGAAAGATTTAAAAAGCCGATAAAAGGCGTTTGAAGTGTGAATATATGCGTGTGTAAAAAAAGAGAGATATGTTTGCGTGCGTGCGTGCCTGCGCGTGAGAGTGTGTGTGTGTGTGTACAATGGAGTTTGGATGATAAAGTTCAATGCTGAAAATGTGTGAGTATATGTAGATATGTATGTGCGTGAAAATGGGAACTATGTGGAACTATACATATACATGTAAAATAAATAAAATCAGAATCGGTGCCATGTACCGGATCGATCCCAACATGTAATCAGTTTGTGCCAGTCACAGGTCTAAGCATCCCTGAAAGTTTCATCTGAATCCATCCACCGTTGAGATATCTTGTCCACGGACAAACAAAAAGACACAAACTCACACCACTGAAAACAATACCCCCGCCTTCGCAAAGGCGGGGGTAATAATAATTTCAGATTTAGTTACAAGGCCAGCAATTCTGAGGGTATGGATTATTCAGTTCCACCGACTTAAGTACTTCACTGGTATTGTATATTACACACTCTGAAAAGAATGAAAGGTAAAGGTGACATAAACGAAATTTGAACTGAGAACGTCAAGAACAAATCTGCAAAATAATTTTCTCTGCTAGCTCGCGGCTTTTATATTTATTTCTTGTTGAGAAATTAGGCCAGTGATATTTTAGGGAACCACTAACTCAATGACCTTAACGCAAGTATTTTAACTGTTACGACCGGATAGATGAAGGGTAAAGTTGGGTAAAGATTAGAAGAAATCCTGTTGAGCAGCTTTATAGATACTGACAAGTCGCCAAGAAACGAAAAGAACCCTAAACCTGACCCTAACTGCGATAGCTAAAACGAAAGAAAGAAAGAGAAAGAAAATATAAATGCTGAGAAATATGTCAATACTCATGAAGGCGCATGCATTACATGTGAACTGCAACGTGTGAAATATTACAGTAGATTGTAAGTAATTATTTTACAGCATTGTTTTCAAATGATCACACTATAGGATAGATTATCTCAATCTGGAAACAGCAATAAATCTTATTCCTCGTTTTTAGTTTATATTATCATGAATACAACGAACGGAAGTAGGAAAAGCTAATGGATATTATCGTTAATATGATAACTGTAATATACACGTATCCACAAATCTAGTCACGATGGATCCCAGTATTTAATATCTAACATATTTCCACTGGACATGCAGAAATTAGTTTCAGGAAATCGTACGTAATATTAATTCTGTCTACAATATGTTTCAGAATAAAGTATTAAAAAATATATATAATATAATAGAAAGATTTCGTTAACAAACAATTTGTAATTATTTTATCCCATTTCTGTCTTGTGTATGAATCGTTACTGGTTTTTAGACACAGGGTATCTCTGAAATAGATTCAATATTCAAGGGATATTATTATTTAACGTTTTTACTCTTTCTGAGATAGGAGGGAGATATTTAAGGGAGATTAGCTGCTTTTGTAGAATGTGAAGGCGAGTCTGCCTTAAATCACAGCCTCTATTCTTAAAAATGAGTAAGGACACGTGCAGAAGCTCTTTCGTTTGGTCATGTTTGGTCATGACTTTCAAACCCAAAGGGGCGTGTTCATTGTTAATAATGGCCTAGGATGCATCAGAGTGTTGCAAGATGCTAACGGTGACCCAGCCGAATACCCATGTGTGGTAACAACGATCGCTTCAAAAGTACCACGCCTATTGATGCAACGATATTTTTTTCCAGTAACTTTGAATAATGCACATTATACGGTTTAGAAATATGTTGGAGCGTGTCTCTGTTAAGATATTTGGGACATACAGTTTACAGGTTATTGCAGAGGACGTCCTTTGCGTAAGTGGGCTCTGACACGTTTGGATATGCTAGAGTGTGTTGTATTCGAAAGAACTTAATAGGAAATATCTTTGAATTTTCCCATGAGAAATGTACATCAAGAGCCTCGCAGAATCTATCACCTGTCATTTGAAAACTGATAGAGCGGGGACGAAAACTTTTCTTTCCTCAAGGAAGCAGCCTTTCAAACATTACCATCTACTTAATTATCGTCTAAATTTCTAAAGTTTCTAAGATGGTGCAATCTATCGCTAATAATAACTTTCTCAAATATATTGTGTCTCTTCAACTCTTTCGTTAAAACCAGGGTCTTTCGTAGATACACATGTAATCGTTAGGTGTTTCCCTGCCTCACTCATTAAGTATCTCTCTCATTCAAAACTGCTGAGAAGGTAAAAAAGGTATGGCTGACTTCAGTTATGTCCTTAAGTGTATTCATACAAGAACCTTCAAGGTAAGCTGCCTACCGCTACATTTCATCATGCTCTGAAATCTTCGGCTAGATGATTATTTTTTTTTACTCCTCCACCCATGTGTGGATTAACTAGCCTTACTTGGTCCAACGCTCCAGGTTTGATTACATCCCCAACGGTCTTGTATCCCTCCATGTTCGATTACATCCCCAAAGCTTTCCCGCCTGTATATTAACGACTTGTCTTCTGTCTCATCTAGCGCCGCTAATTCTTCGGCAGATGATACAAATCATCACTTTACCTTAACGTAACACATATAAGGATTACATCCATGTATTTTCAACACAAGTCCAAATCTACACTGATTCTATAAATCATTTCCTTCAACACAAGAAATACACAATTCGATGACATCAAATAAGCATCAAAGTATTATACGCAATCCGTTAAATGTTGCTACAAAATCGTTTCAAACACAAGCCTAAAAATCTGATTTTACTTACTTGGGGTGTGCATATATACACAGCTGTGGGCAAAAGTTTGGAACATATTTGAAAAAAATTAAAATCGTTATGCTCAAGTACAATTCGCTTCAAATATATACGGTGTAGAGATATACTTACCAAATAACTGATCCAATAATTCAATATCTGGAAGAATAAGCAAAATCCAAAATATAGTTGTAGACCAAATTGCTTACAGTTAATAAATGTAATTTTCGGACCTATATTCCAAACTTTTGGCCACGACTGTAATATATATTTCTTTACTACCCACAAGGGGCCAAACACAGAGGGAACAAACAAGGACAGACACAGGGATTAAGTCGATTACATCGACCCCAGTGCGTAACTGGTAATGAATTTATCGACCCCGAAAGGATGAAAGGTAAAGTCGACCTCGGCGGAATTTGAACACAGGACGTAACGGCAGACGAAATACGGCTACGCATTTCGCCTGGCGTGTTAACTCTTCTGCCAGCTCGCCGCCCCAAGACTGTAATATAAGTAAACTTACATTCAGGAATCAATTTTTCTTCAGGTCCGAAAAGAACTTCTGATCAAGATATATGACAAAAGGTATTTATTAATGATAAATAGAATACATTTCATATGATGTTTGCTTAGCTGATAATTACAGTTTGATTAATTGTCTCTTAGTTACACGGAATACGATATACCATTACGACATATAAATTACTGTTTACTTGCTCCTAATAATATTGCTATTCAAGTTACATTTCGAAATATGATATTAAAAATCCTTTGACATCGGGGGAAAGAGGTTAATTAGTACTTGAGTAATTGTCATCGGTTGTTTTGATGAAATGTCAGATTATCTGTTTGTTTTCAATACTCGCCACGAAATTTCAAGTCTATATCAATTATTTCACTTCTAACAAGCTTTAATGTCTACTTAAGCTAACATACTTCACTTGACTTCTTATGAAACATATACAAAAACATTACTTAAATACGCACACATATATTTGGGTGTGCGTGTGTGTGAGAGTGCGAGCGTGCGCGTGTGATTATTTAGTTTTCTTTGTAGAATATTCGCCAGTGGAGAAAGAGGAAAGAGATGGTTACTAAACTATATCCAAGGCCCCCTTCATTGTAATATGAACATGAGCAGGGCTGTGCATGTCTGCATGTATGTATATGTGTTAGTAGTCAGCGTCGGTGTAGGTGCAGATCTGTATCATCTGCTTTAAGTATGTATACTCATAAAAACAGTTCCAAGTACTTACATACTTATATACTTATATATTAAACTTTTAGAAAAAGTTCACACATTTTGACAGTTCTATTGATGATCTTAACCCGTAACCACTGATGGCTTGTGTCTGTATATATACATAGATATATCTATGCATGTAAACGCGTGCGTTGATGGCAAAATATGTAAATAACGAAGCAGATTAATAAAAATAGAAAAAAATAGATAGGAAATGGATAGATTATTAGAAAAGTAAAGACTTCCTTTCTTTCTAATTAACTAATTACCATATAGGTAATTATGCATGTATGTATTTGTACGTGTGATTGAATTTATATATTATGTGTATACTGTGTTTCTAGTTAAGTACAACATATAACAATGAATAAAAAATATATATTTTAACTGAATATATAGAAATTGAGTATTGAGTATACAGGGAAACATTTTTGAAAATGTTTTAGTTAGCTTGCTTCTTACAACCAGACATAATTAGATGGTGCTAGGTGCATAAATACCCTAAGACATTTTATATCACGCCATGATTTTTGTTAAATATATTATTTTACCAAAAACAACACTGTTTATAGTTTAGAACATGCATTACACAAAATATCTAATTTCATATCTTAAGACTTATTTTTGTCAGTCATGCTCCAGCTAGTAAAGGAGTGAACTTTCTCTTTGCTGCTTAGCACGAATTACTTACATCGTGAGAGTCTCTTTGTTGACACTAGCAGTGGTCAGCCAACATACTAATGTTCCACCTGCTTTGATATCTTATCTCCATGGTCTTGACGTTTTAGTGGAATCATTCTCCTTGCTCATCACTCATTACACTATGATTTCTAAGGAAGTAGTCCAGATAACCGTTCAGGGAATTCACTTTTACTCACACGTTGCATCCCATTGTTCGAAAGCTGGTTAACAGAGTGTTCGCAAGTTCTTTATAATGTCACGATATTTCGTTTGCTAAGAGATCAAACACAACTGAACCAAAAGCATACCACGCTTCTTTTTAAGCGGCAGACTTCTCGTCCTGCAGTAGCCACCTAGTCCGTGGCCCGTCAAATCTACCAAACTCAATAGTCTCATAGGACAAGGCTGAAAACTTTCTGCTTAAATTTTCGAAACGTTCCCTCTCTCAGTGTTTCTAAACATGTTTTTCGGACTATTTGGGGTGCGGAGGCTTTGTCATGATCATCTCGTTTCAAGCCAAAGTAAGATAAGCTTTCTTTACAGAATCTGTGATTTTGTTTCGTTGCTCAGTTAAAGTGTAACATCCACAGATATAGCTGTATAGATCAAGCCGGTTTTTGCATTTTCTTGTCTCACAACTGGTCATATTTCTGAAGTACAAAACATATATTCATGCCAGTTGTCACATAAGGAAATTATTCTCGGAATTATAAACAAGTATCAAATAAGCAAATGCTGATTTGTGGTGGAAAAGTTCCATGAAGAGCATATATAACATGAAGTTCTTTCTACAGTTCCTTGACAATATTTTCCAAAAGTGACCATCACCTATGTGATCTCACAGTTACAATATTAAGACTGCATTCAAAAGGCCATTTTTTCATAACATACTGTTAACTTTGTAGCAAAACATGCCTCACCTGGTTTGCAAGGAGAGTCTCAACAAATCAAGCATAGCAAATTCCACAAATATGAAACATGTATGATATCAACGACCATAGAAATATGATTTTTATTAACATCAAATTGTATAAAGAAAATTTCTATCATCTTCACGACTTTTACAACGGGTTAGATTGAAAATAGTATGCGTTTCATTGCTAATATAGACTAGACTAAGCGGAACAAGGGCACACACGAGGACGGAAAGTGTCGCTGAAGAGGTGACAGATGTGTGACGAAAGATTTCCGGACAATAGTCATGAGTTAAAATAAAAACAATAATAAATAAGTGAAGAACGAATATATAGTGCGTGAGTTTACTTGGAAAAAAATGACCATCCCGAAATACAATATCTGTTTCGACACACGGTTTCACATCAGGAATCTTGCAACAAAAATTTATAAACGTTACTTAAATCATGACTTTTGTTTTCCCTTTTCTAGTCATTTTTTAATGGTATTCAAAAACTATGTTTTAAAATTATTTGTTTAGGCTCTATATATGGGTTTGCATTTGATGAAGCCAAATCTATTTTTAGATGCTTTTGAAAAATCCCACATTGCAGTTTGTAAGAAATCTTAACGTGATAGCGCAAAATGGATTTCATTTCTGAAATTAGCCCCCCAAATTATTTGGAACACCAGACGACAAATACCATGTTCCTCGGCGTCATTTACATGTGATAGTTAAAGAAGTCAATCTGGTAAAGTTAATGATTTACCAAGAGAACAAAAAGTGGTAGTTCGAACCTTTGAAAAAGTTAAATGGTTGTGATATATTTACTAAAGACAATTTAACAACCCACATTCTGTTAAGTAAAAATGCGATGTTTACTGCAATGAGGACTCCATTAATGTTATATCAAAAGAAAACTTTGAGATGTTTTTATTTTAACAAGTAAACTGCTGCCCTACAATTATATGTAAAATATTCGTATAGTGTATATAGAGATAAGCGTAGGAGTGGCTGTGTGGTATGTAGCTTGCTAACCAACCACATGGTTCTGGGTTCAGTCTCACTGTGTGGCATCTTGGGCAAGTGTCTTCTGCTATATCCCCGGGCCGACCAATGCCTTGTGAGTGGATTAGGTAGGCAGAAACTGAAAGAAGCCTGTCGTATATATGTATATATATATATATATATATATATGTATGTGTGTGTGTGTTTGTGTGTCTGTGTTTGTTCCCCTAGCATTGCTTGACA
The DNA here is from genome assembly GCF_006345805.1 of Octopus sinensis. Classification (NCBI taxonomy): domain Eukaryota; kingdom Metazoa; phylum Mollusca; class Cephalopoda; order Octopoda; family Octopodidae; genus Octopus; species Octopus sinensis. The sequence goes on from NC_043003.1 coordinate 112,289,764, forward strand.
ACCGATGCTGGTGTGTTTACGTCCCCGTGACTTAGCGGTTCGGCAAAAGAGACCGATAGAACAAGAACTCGGCTTACAAAGTGTAAGTCCTGGGGTCGATTTGCTCGACTAAAGGCGGTGCTCCAGCATGGCCTCAGTCAAATAATTGAAACATGTAAAAGTGTAAAAGAGGAAAAGAGTATAGTGTATATATAGCTTAAAATGTCGATCAGAAGTGTTGTCAGCATCTTTTGAGAAGGCTGCAACCAATGTCCTTGCCTGGCGGTGGAAATTCAATGAGGTTAGTGTTCTCAATTGTTGTGGTCTTTCTGTGACTGACACTATAGAAACTTCCTGACACGCAACGAAGCCTGAAATGCCCGTAACTAGATTTTCAAGATCTGACAATCAAGTAATTCAATGTCTACATGGTCGGTTTTGCTGAGGGCGTATGTAGAAAGGATTCTTATTTGTGGTACTGGAACATAGACAATGAAGAAGGAGCGTCAAATTAGTCTCGACGATGCGACACCAGGCTTGTCATGAGAAATTAAGAAATTTTATGACATGATCAGCAGACGAAATCGGAGTTACGTGGAAACGTTCCACCAATCTCTACTGTTGTTCAATGCGGAATATTCCATGCTGACCATAATTATCGTGCTATGCATGAGGCCATATTTGATAATATATTTCTGGGAGTTTCTCACGTTGATATGAATGAATACCTCTCAGCTACATTGATATTATTGGCATAGGCACACAAGACGAAATTGAGGAATTGAAGATTTACCAAAAGTTAATGAAGGACAGATTACTGGAGAGGTGTGGTGTAACACACCTGGTTTGCTGTAGTTTGAAGGAAGAAGGGGAGGAGTAGGAGCAAGAGGATGAGCAAGAGCAGAAAGAGATGAGGATGATGAAGACGACGACGACGACGAAGAAGAAGAAAGAGAAAAAAAAAGAAAATGAAAAGGAAGAAGTAGCAGCAGTAGCAGTAGCAGCGACAACAGCAAAGTGACAGCAGAAGCAACAGCAGCAGCAGCAGCAGTAGCAGTGATAGTAGTAGTAGTAGTAGTAGTAGTAGTAGTAGTAGTAGTAGTAGTAGTATTTTTTGTTGTTGTATTTAAGTCTCTATACATTTACAAAACTGATATTCTACAATCTATGTTGCAACCGTTGGGTCAAAATAACGCTTGGAGTATGTTTCGCCAAGTTTGAGGCGACTATGCCAATAGTTAAATTTAAAAGTGAGGTTTTCATCGCGTAATCTAGTCTTGTTATTTTAGTGGGATTCAGGAGTCAACAAAGTAATGCAGTTGCACTAAAAGAAGCATATGAACAATTATAATATGGCTATGGATTGGCTGCTAAAATGCGCATGAATTTATCATATCTATTGCCTTTTAAGTCAAAATCGGCCTCTGTGAGCAGGTCCCTAATCCAAACGATAAACTGATTTCCATTCTGTCTTTCTGCTTTCCTGTATCGTATATCTGACATTGATAGATTAACACTCTGAAGAGAGCAGGACTCGTTAAATTGACCATATACAGCTGATTCTGTTTGCTCGTTCTTATTGTTGTTGTTGTAGTGACTGCTGTTTTTAAGTGGTGACGATTGGGTTGGCATGGTGGTTTGTTAGTGGTGATGGTGATGGTGATGGTGATGGTGATGATGTTTTTCAACGTCATAACGGCCTTGATTAAGCAAACCGAAATAATATAAACATGGTTATCCCGAATGTTTCAGAGCATTTGCGATTAAATGAGTGAATACGTCTTCCTTTTCTTAAGACGGTAGTATCGGAGTTGAGAAAAATTTAGCTACCATCTTTAGCATGTAGAGTAATCAGGTAAAACATTCCTCACTTGTTTGTGTTAGACGTTGTTTCCTGATCAGTAAAATATTTCCTTTCTAAAACTGATGCAGAAAATGTTTATAAAATTTGGAACATTATTGCATAAGTATGAGTAGCTGTTACTGTCAGTCGCACCATCGGATACATACAAAAGCATCATTGTAGCTTGATATTAAGAGTAATTCAAGTTTTATTAAAACTGCGATATCTCTTATGAAATGTTCCACCAAAAGGCTAAAAGGATCGCTATTGACAGCAAAAATGACTGACTTTATTTTTGGATTTTGATGTGCACAGGTTCGTTCATATCATGCCTTTGTAAGAAAATTTATTGTTTTTTTTCTTTAAGTTCTTACCATAAACACTAAAATCTACGTAGAAACAATCATGAAAATTGTTGTTGGGTTCCAGTTATTGACAATGTACTACTTATAGTTCCTCACTTACAGAAAATTCACGTTCGAGGTAGCCATCATTATACTAATTAATTCATCCAATATGCAATACACATACCAATGATTACTATGAAATAAAGGACCAAAAGATACGACTCGAACCATGAGAATAAAATGGCTAATTAACACTGCTACAACACCCAGACCTATAGATTTTTCTCTTATCAAAACAAAGGTCGTTTTGGAGCCCAAATATTTTTGTGAAGCTTACATGTGTTGAAGATTTGCGTTCTATCATGGTTCTTATTTAAGATATGTATGGTATGCTTTAAGCAATTTGGAAACCCGCAAGCATATGGTTATGAACCGATTATAGTAGAATCAACTTCACAAGTTATATTAACGAGGCGTGTTTTGTAATTGGTACAGAAAGTGATTTCTGTCCAATTAAGTATTTATTCATTAGCAATTTTTAGAGGAATCGCATTAAAGTTACATCAATGAGAATTCGTTTTAAAGCATATCACAAATTAGCAAACTTAAGTGTTTACTTTGGTTTGACATTTGGTTAACATAGATGTCATTGTTTCATGTCACTGTGACAATTTTGGACATCACTAGAAAATATTAAGTCCATATCATTACATTGCTGATGAACGATAAGAGTTAAATATATTAATCACTTTGAAAGACCGAGTATTCCGCTGATATTCTACGGCACAGTTTATCTGAAGATTTTCTGATGAGCAGTTCTCACCTACGTAGACTAAGAAAACGTGTTAGGGAAAAACACGTTATTTAAATATTAGGTAGTTTTATAATACCTTTCTTCCTTTCTATCATACTTTTATGTAAAGGCACAATCTGGTAAATTTCAGGTGTTGAAAAACGTTACTTATAGTTTGGAAAACGCATATGTAGCGGCTACCATAACACCTTACTGAGACATATAACCGATATGACACTTCAGAAAACAGACATTTATATTCTTCAATTTTAGGGAAAGTGTTAACTGGCAATGAAAAACGAACACATATATACACATAGATTTCTTTTGTTTTTGTGACAAAGTTTCTGGATACAAATCTAATACCGAATAATATCAAAGACCATTTTAATTAATTAATGAAGAAATATAAGCTAAATCTTGAAAGGAAATTTCTAAATATCAAATAAATCACCGAAGGGAAATTTTGACTGGGGACATTAAAGATTAGATTATCTACATAATTACATTGATCTCTAGAATAATTATGTTAGTTTTGCACAAAAGTGTAATATTAGTCTAATCAGCGTTATAGAGGGAAAATGTCTTCGCTCGTAAGAACCATTATTGAATTGAAACCAAATAAAGCATTGAGTATTCAATATTTTTCATCACGGATTTGCTAACGTCATATTTCATATAGGATATATATTGAGGAACGTATGAGGAACTAGATCATAAATAATATCATTCTTAGAACGATATTATGGGGAAATGCTCTTTTACTCCACATAAGGCACGGGAATTTCAATTCTTTCATATAACTATGTATGTGTAATTATATGTGTGAGTGAGTGTGTAGTAGCATGCTTTAGCCACTTGGATAATCAGAATATGATTATTTAATATATAGCTAGGAAAACATGTTTAATATTTATTAATTGTATATCTTCGTAACTCTAAATATCATATCTCTATATTATGAGACCTAGAATTGACCCTTGGTTCTTCAGTTGTCAAGTTTGCACTACGCGTAGATCACACTCAAGTCATGTCTCGTGTCCTGATTATCAACCAATCAGCTTGCAACGATATCATGCTATATCATGAATTAATCGAGTGCTCTATGAGCTTTTACCGTACCTTTCTTATTATTAAAGCGAAAGCTCATCATGAAAAATTACAGAGGTTGTAATAGTTATCGGAGAACAGACATTTTAATCTTTTGCCAAACAGCGTCAAAGTTTTCCTTGTTGAATTTCATCCAGTAGGACAAAAGTCTTCATGTATAACGATGAACCAACCATTTCTTTGCTTCTCGAGCCTTACTCATCGTATCGTCGCTCTCGATATTAGTTATACTAAAGCTCGTTTCTCATGTCCTACATTTCTACCAGGAATTATTCATATATGTTTAATAATTCCCACTATAAATATATTCTATTATGTTCGCGTCTGTCCATTACCGGATAACAAGCAGCAAAAACAGCAACTCATAACAACTAACCAATGGGCCAGTGACATTGGTTACAACGTAGCATCATCACCGCGAAACAGGGATGCTGGATACCGATCAAACAATACAAAGTCAAGCACTGACGTAAATCGTAAATCATTGTGTTCGACGTTTTTTTTTTTTGGAGTCCTGTACCCATATATGCATGTATATATACATGTAGAGGTAGGTACGTACATATATGTATGTATATATGCATATGTTTTATTTATTTTAATATATTATATGACGGAACGCATGCATCCATTTCTAAGTAAGATTGTTCTATATATATATATATATATATATTGATAAAACGGTAAGATAACAAAAGAAAGAAAGAGACCTCAATATTATGTAAATAGAGGAAATTTATCTATACAATATGTTACATTACTCGTAGTCAAGATAAAACTCTGAGTTTCAGATGCCGAAGTGGAAATCCACAACACCATCACTTCGGTTATCTGGCTATTTGAAAACGTTATGAAAAAATACCGTTAAAAATGAAGGGAAATTACTCTGTTATAACTCTGCTTTGCCTGCGTACTTATACATCGCTCGCATTTTTCGTCATAAAAATTATATAAAAATACATAAAAATATATAAAAATATATAAAAATATATAAAATCTTCTTGGGACATAACACAGAAAGCATGTTCTATCCGTTTTCTTTAGGGGACCAAAAACGTAACAGAATTTAGTCACATGTGGGCATGATCCGAAAAGCTCTGTCCTTGTATTTAGACATGTGGTAGGGTCTAAGCTGCTTTTCCAGATAAGCCATCTCTCCATGTCGCATAAACCGCACCTTCCGCTGCCGTTAGTATAGGGCTTACATCTGGCCAAAATCTTCCATTGTATGTTATAATCGACACCTTTATCTCTTAAAGACCAAATATGATTGGATAATTGTGTCGCTTTTCTTTTGTTCCAGTGCCTAAAGCTCAAAGTGTGGTTATTGAACCTGGCCTTGAAATTACCCTCTGTCAGGCCCACGTATTTCTTCGTCGAAACGGTGTCTTTAGTGGTTATAGAGTTTACGGTAGCTTCATATATGATGGTCTTGGACATGCAAGCTCCATTTAGCGCGGGCATAAGTCTTTATTCCTGCATGAACAGCTGTTTTCTTCTTGTGTTTTTTGTATGTTATGATTGATTATGTTTTTAAAATTGGTAGTTGAACTAAAACTAATTTTTAAATTGTGTCTATTAAAGAGTTTCCTATAAGCATGGTTAACTGGAAAATGTCTATCTATCAGTGCTAGGAAATATTTACCTATATTGAAGGCCACCTCGGGTGAGTAAGGGGGCGTAAACCAGATGACCTTCCTATTTCTATTATTCCTTTTCCTTATTGTTGGGCTGGTGATAGGTGTATATTTTATTTTTTTCGCTAAAACCACTATCTTTTAAAGCTTTATTATAAACTGGGGCAACGCTATTGAAGATGTCCTCATTAGATGAGAGGCTAGAAATCCTCTTACTAATATTTTTAACTAATTTTTGAATACTATAGGGGGATGGCATGAACCTACATTAATATAACTTAGTCTATCATTGGGCTTCCTATAAGGCTTATAAATATTATTATTAAGATCTAAGGAAACGTCTAAGAAATTGACAACCGTCAGGTTAGTGTCTATAGTTATACTAAGTCCGAAGTGTTTCATTAACTGGATAATATCCTTCCTAAAACGATCTTGTGCTGGTCCTATGTCCCAAGAAGATTTTATATATTTTTATATATTTTTATATATTTTTATGTATTTTTATATAATTTTTATGACGAAAAATGCGAGCGATGTATAAGTACGCAGGCAAAGCAGAGTTATAACAGAGTAATTTCCCTTCATTTTTAACGGTATTTTTTCATAACGTTTTCAAATAGCCAGATAACCGAAGAGATGGTGTTGTGGATTTCCACTTCGGCATCTGAAACTCAGAGTTTTATCTTGACTACCGAGTAATGTAACATATTGTATAGATATATATATATATATATATATATATATATATTAATAAAAGGAATTCCAACGTTGTCTGATTTTCCCGTTTTATTTACAATCTTATAATGATATAATAT
>NC_043003.1:112301287-112303787 GCF_006345805.1 Octopus sinensis
TTCGGACACTGGAACAATGTGTCGTATAAACCATCTTTTACACTTAGCGTTTTTGAGAAAAGCTTATATTTAGGGAGTTATTTCACGAAATATTTTCAGCCATTCATTTTGGGGGAGAACTTTGTTATGAAGTATTTTTCCATATTTTTACTGAAGAAGGTGTCATTCCTTAGGCACATATATCCACATGTATCTTAGTGTTTACTCAGTGGAATCTTTCGTAGTTACTCCTGTCGGACATGTTTCTGTAATGACTTCTACTGGATGAAGCACCAATTTTGTAAAGTAAATTTATTAAACAGACACACACACACACACACACACACACACACACACACACACACCACACACACACACACGGTACTATACATATGCGCATATACATAAATAGAAACAATCTTACATCCAGATTCTCCAAACCATACCAGCACGGGAATCAAACATTGGATTGAATGAACTGAACACCGGTATAGATGTAAGCACAATTTTTTCTTCTTACTTTCCTTTTTCTTTCTTTCATTTTCCAAATCAAATGAAGTATTAATTGTCTATTCTTAATGAACAAATGAAATATTAAATGTCCATTGTTATTGAACTAGTATACTTTCTTGCATTTACGCAATATTCAGGTTCATATGGTTGTGATGACAGTTGTGTTCATTGGTTTCAACTGTTGTTGAATGGTTAAATTTTGTCCTTTATATACATTCCTGTGGATAGAATTAGTTAGTTACTTGGCTATTTTTAAAAATGATGCCATACCATGTTTCAGTGTTCATTTTTTAGAAACGATGACATCAGACATTTTTAGAGATTTTTAATTTTTATATATGGGGATAAGACTTTTAAATCATAAATAACATCAATATTTATTATTGTTTACTAAGTTTGGGTGTGAATTTATTAATGAAGTCCTTTTCTCTCAGTTTCCTCTCGATTTCATTCAGATTGTATAGTTTATGAAATGGAAATATTATAAGTATTTTCCGGCCGAATGTTGCTAGCTGATTACTCAGCGGTATTTGGCGGACTTCTGGATTTTTAATTTGTTGTCGGTGCACACGTGAGCGTTCTGATTGTGCATTTCCTGTCTGGCCAACATACAGTTCTTCACAATTCTGGCATTTGATGCAGTAGACTTGTGAATACATTCCCCATTTTCGTGTTCATATATGGGTCGGTATGTATTAATTGGCATGCAAAGCATCGACTATCGTTGCATTTAGACACAGTCAATGGTTAGACTATGTTACTAAGGTCAAACCTTGCCTTTGTTAATAACTTTTTCAAGCTTTTAGGCTGTCTGTTACTGCGAGTTATAGTTTGGTCTGTAATATCTCTTAATTCCTTACTTTGAGCAATGATTGGTAAATTTGCTTTAGAAATAATGAAGATGTTCTAGTGGCATAGATTGTGCGTCACTATAAATGGTATGATTTGTTCTTGTTTTTCTCTTCTTTGTGTTGCCCTCAGTTGTTGTGTTGATATTTTCATAGCCCGCTGAATACCATGACGGGTATTTTTCTTTGAGCAGAAATTCTTTCACTTCCCTCAGGCGCTCATTCCTGATCTTCAAATCATCTACAATGGTACAGATTCTTCTGGCTAAGCGGTATGAGATGTTACGTTTTTTATACTGTGGATAGCACGAATTAAAATTCAGGTATTGAAGTGTATCTGTGTGTTTATAGTATATATCTCTGGTAATGGTGGTGTTCTTTTTAATTAACATTGTATCTAGGAATGGTAATTTGGTACTTCTCATCTCCTTTGTAAATTGGATGGATAGGTGTAGGTTGTTCAGGAGGATATTGAATTCTTCCAGAGTATTTTGAGATTTTGTCCAGATTATGAAGCCATCGTCGACGTATCTCTTCCATGACTTGTCAATTTACTTCCGAAATTCAAAGCTGTATCTCTCCTCTATTTCCTAGTAAAGTTTTTGTTTTAAGTATCCCTTATTTATATAAACGAATATACATTGTGAGTGAGAATGGAAATGAGAGTGGAAAAAATACTGAGTTAAACATGAATACGTGCATAATATTGGCTAGATTATGTTTCGCAAACAGCAATTGAAACTTATTTTGTGAGCTAAAATATGAACTGCAACCGGCTTTCTGATCCATTTCCGATGCCTGTTTTTGTTCTGTCTTAAACGTAAACCTGATATCGTTGGCAACATTCACCAAGGAAATGAACGTATATAAAACTGAAGAATGTTTGATATTCATTTCTTTGTAAGTTCCAGATGCCTTATAAACGTTTCTAGTGAATATAAAAACAGTAGCTGCCAAGTCTTTCTATAATATACACGAATAAATGCTTCACAAAGAAAGGTACACAATCGATAGAAGCGTACTCATTACGTAATTATTGTAAGAATTTCAAAGTATATTAAATATCAACACGAAATTCTCAATGTACGTGTATACCTAAACCAATACTATATTTTCTATATGAGTATACATGTGTGTATGTGTGTATAGATGTGTATAAT
>NC_043003.1:112308787-112338787 GCF_006345805.1 Octopus sinensis
TCCGAATTCAATAGAAAAAGATTGTGAAGTACACTGTAATTTTCTTCGATACCATACAGTATACAAAATGTTGGTCTTGTGCCAATGAAAGAAATCAATGTTTAACTAATTTGTAAAGTATTGCTTTTGGCAAAAATGATTATCACTCGATTTAGAATACTTATTTTGGTCCTTCTGGGTTTTAAATTCAAATCCTGCCTTGATACATAAATTTATTATTTTTCACCACTTTAGGATCGATTTAATTAATTAGATCTCATGTGAAACTTTCCATTCTCCGTTCCTTTTAGTCAAAATAGATCAATATTTCTTCTTCATTTCATTTGGTATATTAATAAATTTAACAAATTTATTGTTTTCAACTCAGCGAATTATATTCTATGTTATTATATTTAGTTCCACAATAGTATCGCTTTGCAGAAACAATACTGAGGCCTTAATAACAATGAGAACTATGAGGAATAAATAAGCTTTGTTGATATCTTTTATCTTTTCCCAAGCAATTCGCTATTAATGCATTTCAAAACGTCTGCAATATTGTATATATTTCCCGTGTGTAAATATGAGAATTGGCATCAAAAAAGGAAATAAAGATTTAATATTCATCTGTATGTTTAGGCTGTATAATACTTACATTCGCCAATCGTTTTCTTAGTACATATTCTTCAGTCAAATATCTAAAGTAGCGTCATCAATTTTTATTATCCTGTAGCTGAAACTAATTTGACCATTTTAGATTCATGCTATAGTCTCCAAGATATAAAACAAGAACTTCAAAGAATATCGAAAATAGTTTGATAATACATTGTATTCTTGCTTCGTGATACCTGATGCTTCGTGATACATCATGGCACTTATTTAACGCCACATGCACTGGAGAATAATAACTTTAAGCAATAGCTTCGTACGGTCTAAAAAGTATCAACAGTTGTTTGCCCGATATTCTGATATGCTATCGATCAGTGTAATTGTAACTCTCAACAAATATATGCAAAATATTATACGACATCTTAGTCAATGAGCAACTAGTGACATTAACAAATCAAGAGTGCTTCGGTAATAATTAGAATTTATATCAAATCAAAATATTAATTTCATTCACACTCTTTGTAAAATAATACATGAAATAAAGTTAATATATTCCCTGGAGGGTCTCCGGAGATTTTGCATGTCATGGATAATGATGTAGTTACAAACATAATACCTTTTAATAAGTAAAATCGACCATATAATGTTTCAAAATTTGAAATTGCTATTGATTGAAACAAACGTTTACTGGATAAATATTTTAAAAATCAAGTTCTTATTTATATTGGTTAGTTTTCATTACCATTGAAATTATTTATTCGTTAATTCTTAACACACAGTGAAACGGATACGATGTACATTTCCAGTGATGTGATGAGTAAATTTTTCGAGTAATATGACCTGCCAAGAAACGATTATTGTGAAAAGAAGCATCGGTATGTATTGATTGTTTGACAGTGGATCATGGGCTTCGTCAAATTGCATGGTTCAAACCGGCTAACTTGTTACAATAAAATCATTACGAAAGAGAATACGATACAATAGATCTAATCAATAGATTCTGAATTCAATGCACTTAAAGCAGTATAATTAAATTTGGATAGGTTCAGTATATAAAATGATAAAAGAAACGATGCATTCTATGTTAACATTATTGTTATAATGAAACAGTTGTTACGGAGCACATGCACCAAGGAGTAAAACTGGTGCTAAACGACCTGTTATAGTAAACCAAGCCATTTTAACTAATTAAAATAACACATTTTAGTAGCTGGAAATAATCATTAACTAAACGATTCATTCAGATAAAACTGATAAGAGGAAGAGGTGACATTACCTAATTAGCGGTAATTTGACGGATAATTCTGGTAAACGCTTTAATATGACAGTATCGCCGTGGAACAAAATGCATGTAAAACCTATCGTAACATGATAATTAATATTATACAGTAAATATCATGTTAACGATTTGACTTAATCCAGGTGTAACACTGAATTATTCAAATTAAATTTATTGAATATTTAGGAAAGCGAACTGTCTGTAATCTATATTACCTAACGTGTGAAAAGTATGGTCAGCTATTATTCTTGTATTCACATGTATAAATGTTGACTGTTCGTATTTAATCTTTGATCATGTACGCAGTCGCGGCATCTATTAATCGATTGTAATGAAGCCAAGTTATGTCAGGATGATGGAGATACAATTTTGTTTAACGAATGCAGACGTGTACGTGTGAATAAAAAGTTTGCTTTATAAACATACGGTTCGAATTTGTTCCTGTCAAACCATCTTTGTTTCCTTCTTATTTTTAATAGCATTATCACCACCGTTCTTCTCCTTCCCTCATACACATTTTATATATATATGCATACATACATATACATGTATATTTATGTGTGTGTGTGTGTGTGTGCACATACACAAACACACATACATATGTATGTATATGTATATTCAAGAGTTGCACTTGCCCAGAAAGTTACTTGATCTGCCACTGTGTGTTGTAACTGAACCAATCATATCGTGGACGGATCATTTAATAACACACAAGTTGTCAAATTTAATTTCAGTTTACATATAATTTATGTAGCTTTGAATAGATTAAAATTAAATTTGACAGCTCTATTTCTTATCTAACTGCATTTCTACAATACAGTTGCTGTGTGTATGTTGTTTGACGGCACAACAACAAAAAAGGAACAAAAATGAATGAAACAGAATTTAAGGAGTATTCCATTCATTTTCGTAACTTCAGACTACTTTCTTCTTTCTGTTATTAACACACACAAAGGCGGCGAGAAAGCAGAACCATTAGTACTCTGTGTAAAATGCTTAGTAACATTACGTTTGACTGTACGTTTTGGGTTTAAACTACGCAGAGGTCGACTTTGCCCTTCATCCTTTTGATCAAATACTAGTTAGTGTAACTGATTTCCATCTCCCTTAAAAAAAAACTAGTCTTCCTAGTTTACGCCAAAAGTTGTGAATCTATTCCTTTAATACATATTGATGAAATAAATATCAGGTTGAAATGAGAACTGGTGTAGATATCAACCACAACAATCATTTAAGCTAAATTATCTTATGTTTCAAATTTATGTGGTTTGTTCTTGCCGTCTTTCCGACAAACTACAAACTGCTGAAAATCGTAACTAAAAATTAATTTCAGAGCTGGAATACCTAAACTGTAGTACTTAATTTTTATCATCGCAAAGGACAAAACCAGTCAAAGCTAAATCCGTTTGCAATAAAGTGAATAGGAATGTATACAGAGTTTCCTTTGTATTCGCACATTTCCAGGAAACAACTTTCTATTCGTGCACATATCTAAACGTTTCTTTAAAGTCCAAAATTTATTAACAGTGGCATGTAAACTTCCGTGTTGTTTGTTTTATTTTTAATAATGAATGATGATGAAATAACGTGTGTTGAAAACTGATAAAGTTTGAGTGTTGGGCTATGAGAAACTATTTGTTTAAATGTTAGCGTTACTTTCTTTTGTGAATTGAAATATGTTCAGTCTAAATTTGTTGTTTGGAAGATAAAAACTTGAAAGCATTACAACATGCGAGGTGAAACTCTCCATCTATTGCGTGCAGTATTCGTTACCAACCAATACCTTAGAGTAAGTTACACACTTTGGGGTTTCTGGTTTGTTAGCTTTCGTTGTGTAAGGAGTATGGAATAACATGTCAAGGAGAAGGTTTTTAATTCCCTGCGTATCACCCCACTCCTCCGGGTTTAGAGTGAAGCAATATTCTGCTATGAATAGTCGGCAATAGGGAATTGAACGTCGTAGCAAACTTAAAGTGTTGGTGACTAAGTACAATACTGTACAAAATGTCAGATATGCTTTGGTTGAACAATAATCATATGATTCAATCTCATCTCGAATGGAATAAAAGATTATGAATATTCCTTTGACCAATAAATCGAAAAATGTTTTAAAAAAGGGTAAACATGAGCATGCAAAAGAATGAGAGAAATTTAATTTCCAGGGATAAAGAGTACTTCATCAAATATCTTTGATCAGCGTTCAAACAGATAGATCGATTGGATTCTGCTCTGGTAATAAACTTGTGCTGCTGGATCTAGTACAATAATGGCAGAAATAATAGTTCATTTCAATGTAATTAATTCTGCATGATATTATAAAAACTTCTTTATTTTATGACGACATATTCCAATACTAAAACATGTCTGATTATCTAAGGGAGAACGTAAACAAATGTAAAGCACTGGAGGCTTCGCAAAACAATGTTAATTTTCTGTCTCAAGTTGTTTCTTCGATGTTTGATTAGCTAAGCATTCTGACTAATACCGGAAATGAACAGTTTGTGAAAAGACACTTCAATAGAAGCATATGTTCAGCCTTATGAGAAATATATGGCCGATTGTTGTTTTAGGTCATCATGGAGGAAGATCACAGACTCGCAGACTATTGAATATATTGCTCACACAATTGGATAACGCAATAAAGCAGAAAGGTCTCTGGATAATATCACCACATTATGTAATCTGGAGGAATCACTGACATTTTCGATCAAAAATCGGTCGCTGTTTATGTGAATTACAAGAGTTAATTAATAATAATCAGCAAATTTTAATATAATTTACAATTGGAAAGAATGTTTTCTGACAAAAATTAAAGTGTAGTACTAATTGTAGTGTTCTATTTAGCTTTGTCACAATAAGATGGAACATTTGATCATACTGTGGTTTAAAATTCGGTTCAATCTTTCGATGATTTAATAAATAATAGTAAGGAACTATTGTTGTCTCTGACAAGTGGCTCACTGACTTTTCAAACTATATTTGTCGGGGGATTAAATAAAACGTATTATTAATGAGGCATTGAACTGCATGTCGTAGATTCAATTCAACTATGAAGATTTTGTTTGCTTACTACTTGAAATATGGCTAATTTCTCATTGCGTTAATTCAAATTACCATTTCCTAAACTGAGAATATTTAGCAGTGTGTACTGTAAAAGGGAAATGTGGAACGTTAGTAGCCATTTGAAATGCATATTAACCATATTTTACCGTCCTAAAACGGAGAATGAAGTGTCATTCGCATATGAGAAACACAATAGCGTGTGTAACAACATGAAATACCATCTCGGTGAGAGAAGGCAAAGCGAGGTTGCCATCACAAAATGACTGTGACAAAACTAGCCACTCAAAAATCCAACCAACAACGTGAACAACATGGCGAAGAATGATACTATTAGCAATAGCCTCCATATACACATCAGTGTAAATAAATTCGCTTTAGCAACAATATTGGAAGTAGAGCCAAAGAAAATAGAAGTACAAACAGACACAACTCTAGCATCGTTGCAGATACTAGCACTAGTAACAAGAACATTTAGACCACTACTACGAAAAGCAAAGATTTTATTGCAGCAAGCAACAACAGTAGTACTTTTGAAAATAGCGACAAATGAAACACAATGGTTATTATATTACCAAGGTTGCAAGCAGCTTAAAGCAGATCAGCCTTGGAAAGGACGCAAGGTACTGGATCTATAAAAGTGGGATAATAATCACAGACAGGTGATCAAGGGAGGGAGGCGAATAGGGCAGTATATATAAACCGGTAGCGGAGCTCAGGAGCAGGAGTTCGGTTTTAAGGAGTATGGAAACACCTCCTCGCCAGTATTGTTTCCAGCTCTACTTTGCATTTTGGAGTAGTAGCAACTGTTAAGGTTCCATCTATGAGAGCCAGGACGTAGAAATTCTGGATATGATGTCAGGGGGCTCAATAAGTACACAGGGAGAGCTGAACCCTAGTCTTTCTTAAGGCATCTCTCAAGGTTAACTGGTATATAAATTCTGTGTTCTACTGAGCTGGATATCATACACTTTAGTGGTCTCTGGCTTCTTGGTATAGCTAGAGAGGATCGTTGTAGTGTTGTGCGAGCCGCACTTGATTTGTTCCGACAATTTGTTAAGCGTGCAAACTCTCAACATATCTGATAATCCCCTCCAGCTGCTGCCAATGCTACCGGAACTGTAGTATCTACTTTGCGTGTTAGACACGTTCGTTGTTGTTTTGTTAGTTGCCGATTCTAACTAGCAGAAGAATTCGAACATTTAACGTTGTCTGAGCCGAAGACAGTGTGTGACGCTCCCGAGGAACAGGCCGAACAGAGGTTATTGAGTTACATATTTTCGAATCGACCGTCGTAATGTGTTGGCACTTGATATCCATGGTTTAGCTCCCCTATATCTATCCACGATAAACTTTACCTTATGCCATACATCGTATACTTGATCGACAACAAATGTTACTTTGTTGGACGTTTGATCTATTTAAACCTGTTTAAATCTATTCTTGGTGGATACCAAAGAGCAACCAGTTTTAGGCCTGACATTATCAACTTGACACTACAATAAACAGAATCTGGGAATTGATCCGGCTGAACGGCTTAATTTAGCAGAATCTATTCGACAAGTTAGCATCTCTAAGATGTGGTCGCGGACAATATACGGTCATAATATACGGAAAATTTCACCATGGGATATCAGAAATTATGGAAGATATGTAGTCTGTGCGATATTAGAGGTATGCGGTCTAACAATTACAGTAAATTCGGTGAGATTGCAACTGAGCACGTAATGAAACTAATACAATTCGACCAAATCGTGTGGAGCTCTAGAGTATAGATATTGTTAATGTACAGGTTTCTAGTTCGAGTCAGACCTAGTGGATAGGAAAAGGAAAGAGGTGAACGAGCAGTGAGGGTAATCTCGGCCAGAAACGAACTGAGAGAAAAACTATCCCTAAAAGCACACATCGCTTCCCTTAATTATTACCCCTTTTACCTGTGTTTCTCTCATTAAACTCTATTTCGTTTTCAATGTGAAGCATCTTCATTTGTTTGACTTCGACATGATATATATGTATGATATATATTGTAACAAGAATTCACTGTTGACAGGGATTAATTGAGTGATGACACTTGAACACAGAACTTTAGTTATTTAAAAAGTTATTTTAAAAAGTTATTTTTATATTCTTGACAGCCAATATTTAATATATTTGTCACCAACGTATTCTAAGTAGATATTCTGGAAACCATATTCGATTGCATTTTTGTCTTGAAAAGCGCGCTAATCTTACTTATTAAGTTAATGTATTTTGTGTGTGTTATACCTACAGGCGTTAGTTATCAGAGAAATCTGAAGATATGCGATATTATTTGGGGAAGATATAGAAGAAGATTCCCATTACGTGTTAAATTACAACTGACTCTCTTCTAACACTCTTCCATTCCTAAGATTATTTCTTAAGGCAAAATAATATTTAACCCTTTACCACGGGACAAGTTCACGTGACATGAGGGCATATCCGCACACAAGTGGGCATGAATAATTTATACCTATGAACTAGCTCATCTAATCTTATTTGCCTATAGTCTCTCGACCATTTTCTGCTATTTGACCAATAACGAACGTCTTTGACAACTACAAACAACGAACATAATATAGCTGGCAGTAGGAGTGACGTCACAATCAAAACTCTACAACAGGGTATAGTTTGATATCTTCTACCAGGATTAGCTCATTAGCTATCAGTTAATTATTTCAACCACATTATTTCGCGATACACTCATAAGCGATGTTTCAGTTAATAATTTGCTTCATTTGTAATTTACGTTTTCGTAAACCTTTTTTGTTTTTTCGCTTTCAGTTCTTAATTTATTGCCTTTTAATGCGGTGTTTTTGCTTGAATCATGTAAAATATTTGTCTTGTGTTATTGGTTTTTCATCGTTAGTATATTATTCCTTCATCGATATTTTAAATCTCACTCTGACATTTTTATTCAGTGGCTTACTCTTTCATTGTCTAGTGTATTTCAAACCCTATTTGCTATTTTACCTTTTCTTCTTTTTCCCACCGTGTATAGTGAACATTACTTTTTATCGAATAATTTAGAAAACTTCGTTTCAGCTAGTATTATATAACTGTTTTCAATAGCGTTATTTTTAAGGCACCCTGCCTTTAATTGTAGTTTTTTTTTTTTGTTTTGTTTTTTATCCCCGGTTCCTTAATATCAAAACTGCACACACAACTTGATTTATTTTTTCGTCATACAGAACGTTCGCGATTCAGGTTTGTGTAAAGATATGCTTTCTGAACATTGTGAATTTCACATGATTTCGAATTCATCTGATTTATTTTAGCGTTATATTTTTAAAGATATGAAAATTGTAGAAAATTTAAAAATACGCAATTACTGTGGGCGTTTATCAGAATAGAGGTTTTTTTTTGTATTTCTTATTACATTCCACTGGTTTTAAAAATTGATATAATTTTCGCTCCTTGCACAACTGAAGTGTTCAAACCAAAGAACTAGTATTCTTTTGTTTGTTCTTAGGTTTTCATTTATATTAATAGTATTTTGTTTTAATTCTATTTCATTTATCCATCGGCTATATTGTAACGCTTAAAGTTAAGTGCAGTTGTAAAGTAGAGATAGTTTTAGGTTTTCATATTTCTTAGTGAGAACGTGATTTATCATTGTAGTTAGTTCAAAATGTGTACTTAGTATACTTCTGGAATATATGTGTGTGTCTTTGCAGATATGACTATGTATTTATACATTTCCATACACACAGAAGTACATGTATGCCTATATATGAGTATGTGTTTATATATATATATGTATGTATGTATATATGTATTATATATATGTATGTATGTAGATATATATATATATACATTTATACACACATATATATGTGACTCCCCCCTCTCTCTCTATATATATATATAAGTACGTATGTATACGTATATCTATATGTATATTCATGGACTGGCATGTCTATGAATATATATATATATATATATATATATATATATATATATATATATATACATGCATAAATAAACTAACTTATTACCTATTCACACGCATACACAAACATACACACAACCACACTCACACATACATACATACATATGTATATATATATATATTATATATATATATATATATATATATATATATATATATATATATATATATATATATATAACGCATGAACACTGCAGTGTTAACATGGTGTTAGTTACGAGTAGACAATATAATAAATAACGCAAATACTGAATACAAAAGATGAATGTAAAAACCTTGTCTTCATACACCTTTGGCTAACATAAAACCACTAAAGCAAAGTACTTTTAGCACACAAGTAGTAATAACCAAACTGGCTGCCAAAATTGCAATTTATGTCGAAATCGATTTTAGCTTGTACTTCGTGATACAGTCTTTATAATGTCATAATAGACAATTAATGAAGGTATACAATTGTACAGAGAATTTCAAATATAGTATTAGAACTAATCTGGCTACGAAGATGTATATAAAGACAAAGTGTTTACATTTGTGCATTACTCAAATGTTTAAACTTTTTTTCCGGATATCATCCAGTGATGAACCTGGATACACCATCAGTGAGGTTTCCTTGGGTTATATATTAGGTGCTAAGGCGGCGAGCTGGCAGAAACGTTAGCGCGCCGGGCAAAATGCTTAGCGGTATTTCGTCTGTCGTTGCGTTCTAAGTTCAAATTCCGCCGAGGTCGACTTTGCCTTTCATCCTTTCGGGGTCGATAAATTAAGTACCAGATACGCACTGGGATCGATGTAATCGACTTAATCCGTGTGTCTGTCCTTGTTTGTCCCCTCTATGTTTAGCCCCTTGTGGGCAATAAAGAAACAGGTATTTCGTCTGTCGTTACGTTCTGACTTCGAATTCCGCCAAGGTCGACTGTGCCTTTCATCCTCGCGGAGTCTATAAATAAAGTACTAATTTCCGCACTGGGTCGATGTAATCGACTTAATCTCTTTTTCTGTCCTTGTTTGTCCCCTCTATGTTCAGCCCCCTGTGGGTAGTAAAGAAATATATATATTAGGTGCTTCATTTACTTTCAATTTCAGATACCTTGGCCCAGGCCTCATATATAGTCTTGATAAAATATCCGCTTAGTATTACACTGGTAGCAATACCGCTTCCATGACGAACACCTCTTTGACCACAACCACCTTTAGACAATTTCCCCGCCACAACCAGCCTGGTGGCCTTCTACACATAGGCTCCGGTGACGTCAAGCATATTCTAAGCTCTGAGAAGACTTGGCAAACCTCAACATTCTACCTCGATGGGATAGCACCTTGCTTGGCACCTATTGCTTTGATATTTCCTTTTTCGTACTCTGAACTGGCTCCTCGATGTGGTTCTACCGAGAAAGGAACAGTTCCATAAGAACAACCTGCTTTAATGTTTCTGAAATTAGTACGATATCAGGCTTAAGTGAGGTTGAGACGGCAGTTTCTGCTTCTACTATCTGATTTTCAACTCACAAATATATATATACTAGCTGAATTGCCCGGCGTTGCTCGGGGCTGAATTGCTTGAAAGTACTGTTAATGATTGCACTGAATTATGATGATTATTCAGGCAAATATTGATATAAGTTCACGGCGAATGAATGTATTTGTAAGTGTATAGAAAGCCATGTAAAGGTGTTCCTACCCCCTCGTAGAATGGTGTAAGAATTGAATGTGAGGTTCCCTTGAAATGAGCCATGTTATTGTTCTCATAATTGTAAGAATTTGATAGTTGTGGAAGGCGATGTAAAACGTTCGCAGGTGAATAGGGTCTCTTCGTTTTGCACGAACGGCAGCGGATGTGCTGTTACAAAACTTGATGCTGTGTTAAAAGAGAGTGGATTTCATATGTAGGCAAGAGAGGAATGAAGCATGGGTAAGTAAATATGTGTAATTTATAAAATATAGAACAATAGCATCTACTCACCATATGTCAGACCGGCAAGACTGTAGTGGTGCTGATTAGGTGAATCACAATACAGTGGTGGAGATGTTTTCATTGATGGGCGTTTTGATTAAATTTGTTGTTGCATAAAATGATCTGTTGATTAGTTTCGAAAGTGTATGTTGCGATCGTGTTGTCGCTCATGTAAACTTTAACAATGAGAGTGTAGATGTAGGGGGTAGATGTGTCATGTACGTTGGATATAGAAGATGAGGCTGGTGGTTTGATGATGAATGGATAGAAATAGAGTTGAGCGAAGGACAGGTGTTGGTTAAGTGTGAATTAATGTAATGAAACGCCTAGAAATGTAAATGCTGTCATAAAAGAGAGTCGTATGTAAGTGAAATACTAACGTGTTTGAAAATGATGAAACGTAGTAATCCTATAAAACCTCCTTGTACACAATGTTTTTTTGTTTTTCGTTGTGGAAGGAATGCGAAAGCATCACTGTTGCTGCCGACACGTGAGCAGCCAACATAAAGCTGACCATGAGAGAAGCATGGCTCTCCCAAATGTATTCCTGCCACAGACAGTGTTTGACCCTGCGCTTTGTTAATTGACATTGCGAAACATGGCCTTACTGGGAACTGGGACCTCCGAAATATGAAAGGTAGGTCTGCTCCTGATGGGAAAAGATGCATCCTAGGTATGAGCACAACGTTGCCTCGACCGCACCCTGTGATAATGGTGGCCTCAATCAGATTGGGAGATAAGGACTTAACGATCAAACGTGTGCCATTACATTGTTTTGGGGGAACCAAATTTCTAATGAGCATTATAGGGGCACCAACTTTAAGTTTGAGAATGTGTGGTGGTAGTCCGGGGGGCTCAAAGGAATTGAGTACCTCTATTGGATAATTGATGACGTCGTCTGGGTCAGGAGTTGTATCAATAGACTTATATACATAGACATCCCCAGGAATGAGTTTTAGCATTTCATCATTAATATGGTGAACAGTTTTATTCCTCGGGGCCAGAATAGCCCTTTGGCCAATCCAATCCATATTCTGATAATTAGCTTGTAGATCTGGGAAGACTGCATCTCTGAGATCAGAAGGCGTGTTAACAATGGTACAAATGGAATCGATGGCAATATTACCATTTTCATCCCCTGGTATTTTGCCTTCGCCAAGTGCAAGGAGGGTGTGAGAAAATGCTGCTGATGTGATATCACGTCGCATATGAGCACGCATATTGGTGTGAAGTTTGAGAGTCTTCACCAGTGGCCACAATGTGGATGACTTAAGACACGCACTTACAGCATCAGCTCCAGTCCCTTTGGGAATAACGGGAAGTGTTTGTCGGAAGTCCCCTGAAAGAAGAAGTGTTATGCCTCCCATGGGAGCTGAAGAGTGTTGATGTCTCTGAGAGATCTATCTAGTGCCTCAAGAGCACCTCTGTGGGCCATCGTGCATTCATCCCAAACGATAAGCTTGCATCGTCTGAAGACTTCTGCCTGATCGGAGCTGTTACTGATGTTGCAAGTTGGTGTCTCAGTCTTCGCTAAGTCAAGTGGGAGTTTGAAAGTAGAGTGAGCTGTCCTGCCGCCTGGCAACAAAGTAGCCGCAATTCCAGATGATGCCACAGCTAGGGCAATGCCTTGTGTTCGCCTAATCTCAGCCAATATTAATTTGTTGACAAAAGTTTTCCCAGTGCCCCCAGGAGCGTCCAGGAAAAAAATGTCCCCAGCTTTGGCCCGGACTGAATTAACAACGGAGTTGTAAGGGAACTTCTGTTCTGGAATGAGCTTTGGCTCATTGTCGGCTATGTACTCGGCAAGCTCGTCAACATTAAAACATGTCTCACGCAGCAAATGTGAAGACAGAGTGTTGTGCCTTCCGGTTTGTTGAAGGTAGGCCATAGACCGGCAAGGCACTACCGCCCATATCGAGTACAGTATCTTCGATTTCAAGCAGCGCCCTGTTGTAAATGAGGTCAGTGTACCCGACCTCCATTGATGGATGTAGCGATTGAGCGTGATGCAGGAAATCTTCAGACATATCATCTTTGTAGGTAAGCCATAAAGAGGCGGGATTAGCCAAGTCACACCATAGTAATAGAATAGCGAAAAGCGATCTTATTTTTTAGGAGATTTTAATGAAACACCTTCTGCCATAGTGGCGCCCCATTGTGAATCATCCTCCAAAAGTCGACGCCGAAAACAGGCTTCACGGAAAGTATCACATAATACACCATCAACAGTTCTGATGTCTTGAAAACTTTGTGGGCCTAAAACCTCATGGAGGAGAAGGCGCAGGTGAAAACAGTCATGTTGGTTTGGAGGTACAGTGTATACTCTTCCTAGACAACTGTTAAACTTGACACCAGGATGTCCTTCAACATCCTGACCCGACTTCCTACGCACCCAATTGTTGTTTGACCACACGTAGTAGGACGGGACCTGAGGGTATAAAAGTGTTTTAGCAAATGTGTCATGTTGGCAAAGCCTAAAGAAACCGGTCAAAGTTGTTTGTTTTGGATTTGCCCCCAATTCAGCTGCAGTCTGTTCAGTAAAGTAAATTCGTTGGCCATTTTCCAAATGAACCGCTAGTTGTATGATGGCGGGGTGCCTTTGGTGAAGTGGAAACCCGAATATCCGCCAAAAAGCTTCACCACTGCTTATGTACCGACCTGTCATGTACTGTGACACCTCGTCCATGCTATTGTCCTTTTGAAGGCCAAACATGGCAGCGTCAGAACCCTTGTTAACATATTTGCATATATACTTTATAGACTTGACTGAATGACAGAACTCCACATTTATGTGAGCGTTAAAAGTTTTCATCAGAAATGGACAGTACGGCACTACCCACCTATTATCACTTGATGACCCCGTAACGTTATAGTGAATCCACCATTGTCAGGGTGCCTTCTTCTGTACAGTGGGTATCCGTCGCGGCCGGTCTGGGTCTCGTCCACGAACCTCTTTGGGTACCGTTTATTGCACACGTGGTCTTTGTGGCATGAGGAGAACTTTTGAAAACCAGGACCGCACGGACCGTGTACCATGTGTGCCTTCACAATGTCGTACAGGTGCCGGTCAACAGTTGGGTCCGGAATTTCTGCTGCAATGAGATCATCAAGAATTGTTGGGTCTATTTTGTTGACCAACCAAAGCAAAATGTGCGCATGTGGCAGCCCTCTTTTCTGCCACTCAACAGTATACATGTGGCAGTTAACAGGCCCAAAAACCTGGCCTTTTGTTATTAAAAGAATGAGCTTAGCCAGTTTCTGCCTGAAAACCCTTGCAATAATATCATGGCGATGACAGTACTGCTGCCCTGGGAGAAGTTCTCGCGTTACCTCAACCCACTTTGGGTTACATGTAAAGGTAATGAATAAATCGGGTCGCCCATAATGCCGAACGTAAGTCATAGCGTCTTGTGTTCGCTCGTGCATGTACTGTGGGCCCCCTGTATAGGTTGAGGGGAGAATGCACATTTTGCCGATATTGCGGGCGTCAGTGTCATTCCTGATGCCATCACGCAAATGGATGTAGGAGTCTGAGCGCAGCTGCTTCTGATTCAATTTGATGAAGCCCAGTCTCTCGGACTGCATCTTTGCAGCCATGTCAACTGCAAACTGGTGAAACAGTTGCCGTGATCTGTGCAGGGGTTTGAAATCATTATGCCTTGTCATGAAGCGGTATGAGTAAAAAGCCATACATGAAACAGTTTTAGATGTCGCAGCCGAGGGCTCGTTTGGTTTGTGGTGAGGAATGCCGAAATGGTACCCGTCTTCTCCATACGGAAAAAGAAGGGAATACTGCAGGGCGTCATATGACCGATGCGTCTCATTAATACGCTGAAGACCACCGTCGCGGCTTTGAAGAACTATGTCCCGCTGCTTGTGCTGTTCACCATGGAGAACTATGGCCACTTCATTGCACGAAGGAGCGTTATACCGCCGCGCGTGCTCCCCAGAAGGCCTTTTGTCAGCATCGATGACAATGGTGAATGTTGGTGAAGGGGCTGTTTCCAAGGCGTATTTGAAACTGCGAATATAGCTGTTGTGGTCATGAAGCATGTTTTGCAGAGTGAGCAGCACGTCCCTGTCGAAATTGTCAGCGTTAGTGTTTGCATGTTGTGGAATTACGTCGAAACGCAAATCAAGTTGCCTATTATAATTTGTAATAAAATAAATTTGAAGGAACGAAGGTTTGCAATTTTGTAGTGGCTGGAGTGACCCAATAAGGTGGTACACCTGGCTCTGGACCTTGAAAGTAGGCATCCAACCAGTTTCTCTGACAACGTTAGCCCCGAAAGAAGTCATCTGAAATGCACAATTGTATTTCCTGATGAGTTGAAGGAATTTTGATGACCTTGAGGTGGAACCAGTAAGTAATTCCTTCAAAGGGTCTGGCAGCTCCCGAAGAGGGGGCAAGCTGACCTTACCGTTTAAGCAGCACATCGCAGGTGGTTCCCCAGCCCACATTTTAGCATTGCAGAATTGGTAATTGAAGAACATTTCCCCAATATTTATGTCAGCGTGCATCGAGTAATTGAAGTTGGGCTCATACTTGAAAGCACGTAGATGCCAGTAAGGTCTGTTTGGACTCGTCAGACCGCGGCGTCGACTGTTCCGCTGGAATGTAGAACGTTGCTGGTCTGAGTCGTGGGAATGTGTCGAAAATGTTGAAGCAGCAGTAGCCGCAGCGTTTGTAGCCAGTCGAGTGGCCCTTTGTTGTGAGTCCTCTGAAGCCCTTTGTGCAGCAACAGCAGAAGCCTTTATGGTGCTGCGCTTCGACCTTGTTTCCGGACCGTCTGAAGCCGTGGAAGCAGCATCGTATGAAGCAACCGCAGCGTTTGTAGCCAGTCGAGTGGCCTTTGTTGTGGGTCCTCTGAAGCCCTTTGTGCAGCAACAGCAGAAGCGTTTATGGCGTTGCGCTTCGACCTTGTTTCCGGACCGTCTGAAGCCGTGGAAGCAGCATCGTATGAAGCAACCGCAGCGTTTGTAGCCAGTCGAGTGGCCTTTGTTGTGGGTCCTCTGAAGCCCTTGTGCAGCAAGAGCAGAAGCGTTTATGGCGCTGCGCTTCGACCTTGTTTCCAGACCGTCTGAAGCCGTGGAAGCAGCATCGTATGAAGCAACCGCAGCGTTTGTAGCCAGTCGAGTGGCCTTTGTTGTGGGTCCTCTGAAGCCCTTTGTGCAGCAACAGCAGAAGCGTTTATGGCGCTGCGCTTCGCCTTTTTCGCAGCTGCTGCTGCAGTATGGCGGCCGATGTGACTTCTCTTTTTCGGTGGCATTTTATGTGAAAAAGAAAGGGTGAAAGTTACTTAAAGATAGAAATTGTAATTTGAATGAAATGTGGAAAAATGTAAAGCGTGGAAGGAAAAGAAATAAATATTAGCAGCTGAAAGAAATTTTTTATGCAAGTATAGCGACAGAGTGTGTAAAATGTATAGAAATTTGAGTTAAAAGCCAGAAAAGAAAGTTAGATTTGCAATAAAGGAAGTAGTTTACGTACATGTTCGAAATGTGAAGTGTTTTAGTTGTTTAATAAAATATTTGCGTAAAGTGTATAGAAACGTAAATTGAAAAAAAATGAATTGAAATTTTTGAAAGAAAGGAATTTGTTTACATACATGTGTGAAATGGCAAATGTTTGTGCAGTTGTCCGAAATGGAATCCAGGGTAAATGTGTGGAACTGATGTATTATAATAGGGATCTTCTCGCCAAAATGGATGACCAGTCTGAATGGCTCACCCCTGTCACACACACACACACACACACACACACAAACACACACAGACACACACGCACAGACACACGCACACACACACAGACACACACACACGTTAGCTTACAATGCCTGTCAACAATTGACACTGTCGTATATATTAGCGTGTCTATGTGTCTAAAGAGGAAGTTGGAGTAATAGGCAGAGTAAAGGCTTCAAAGTGAAATGTTAAAATATTGAGTTTTCTCGAATTTTGTCTTAATTGGGGGTGAAATTGAAAGAAATTTTGTATGGCATGAACCAATGAAAGTTCTTTGAAAAATCATAGGTAACCTGTAATTGAAGAAATAAAGTGTAATTGAAGAAATTGTGTGAGGAGTAAATCATTATGTATTTATTTGTTTCTGTTTGCTGCTTTCTTTTTAAATATTACATCTAGTTTCACTTTATTCGTTGCCCACTGTGTTTGTGCGTTTGCGTGTGGTGTAAACCAGACTAAGAAAAGCATTTGACACACACACCAGAATGTGAGTTTTCTGTAAATTTTGCTTAATTGGAGTTTAAATTTTAAAAACTGGACCTGGCATGACGCGATGCATTGTACTCTTAAAAATGCTAGGTAAATTGTAATTGAAGAAATCGTATATTGTAGATTTGTATAACTCCCAAAGGGAGGCAGATAAAATCTGCCTTTTATAATAAGATATATATATATATATATATATATATATATATATATATATATATGTTTTTATACGTAATTTTTGGACTAATGAATAATATGCTAATTAGTGTCTTGATGTGTTGAGTAAAGCACTAACATGCTTTGTGCTACCTGTTGTCAAATGCAGTTGGGGTATATTTTCGTTGAATCTACTTCAGGAAATCCGCAGTCTTAGTTGAGATAAAAATCGATTAAGAAAATAGAAGATGGATTTGGTATTAGTCTTTATTCCGTAAGACGATCGTTTCCATCCACCCTGCACAACATCCGAGCCATAAAGAACTGTCGAAGGATCGGTGAAATAAAGACTGATACCAAATCCGTCTTCTGTTTCTTTAATCGATTATATATATATATATATATACACATATTAGAGAGAAACCCCTATGTGGACACCCTTATGCTAGAAATAGATCCGCTATGTTCTTACCACTAAGAAATATAATGTTAATAGTGAAACATGTATGCGAATAATCTATATTTTTATTGTTTTTTCTTTTGTCTTGCTCGATTACGTTTTGGTTGTTTTGCTAAATTTATCTTGAGAACATTTCTTAGTGGTAAGACCATAGCGGATCTATTTCAAGCATAAGGGTGTCCATATAGTGGTTTCCCTCTAATATGTATATAATACAATTTTACTGAACCTTCAGTTTTGTTTTATATGCTACACCACTTGTGTGGAATCGATGTTGATTAAATTAATATTTAACTTCTCACCCTCATTTTAAATTATATATATATATATATATATATAGATATAGATATATATATGACTGCATTATAAAATGAAAACTTATCTGACTGTAATATTGGCAATGCTTTGTGTGCAAGAAATTTGCATATAAATAAGTAACATTTTTAGTCACTATGAAATCACAACTCGAGAGAGAAATTTTCCATCTGGTACATTTTACTCTGTCCATGAAGTTATTTGTATATATAGTGAGAGACAGACAGACAGACAAGATCTTTACACCTGTCTGTTATATATAGTATTGGATAATATTTTATACCCATTCTCTATAGTGCCTAACAGAAGTTCAGCACCTACCATAACCCTGATCTGAATTTATATATGCTTCTCTATCATTGCAATATGTAACAATACACTGGGACGCACTGGTTAAATTTATATAATTCAAGGAATTACCTGGTTGAAGAGATGGAGATGCTTCTCCATGAAGGTTTTAGATTTCCGACTATCAAAAATTTAGGAACGTCAATAATTATGTGTTACGATTAGCCGTCTGATGGTGGAGCAAGACCTATGATTATGAAGTTGGTCTAAATTCGCTTTTCACATGCTGTCCATACAATTTAAAGTTGATTATAATTGATTCAAGGCGGCGAGCTGGGAGAAATTTTAGCACGCCGGGCGAAATGCTTAGCAGTATTTCGTCTGCTGCGAGGATCTGAGTTCAAATTCCGCCGAAGTCGACTTCGCTTTTTATCCTTTC
Organism: Octopus sinensis; assembly: GCF_006345805.1. Lineage (NCBI taxonomy): Eukaryota > Metazoa > Mollusca > Cephalopoda > Octopoda > Octopodidae > Octopus > Octopus sinensis. Next base: position 112,327,525 of record NC_043003.1, read on the forward strand.
GGGGTCGATTAAATAAGTACCAGCTACGCATTGGGGTCGATGCAATCGATTTAATACTTATGTCTGTCCTTGTTTGTCCCCTCTGTGTTTAGCCCCTTGTGGGTAGTAAAGATATAGGTATTTCGTCTGCCGCTACGTTCTGAGTTCAAGTTCCACCATGGTCGACTTTTTGTTTCATCTTCTTGGGGTCGATATGTTAAGTACCAGTTGCGTACTGGAATCGAACTAATCGACTGGCCTCCTCCCCCAAAATTTCGGGTCTTGTGCCTAGATTAGAAAATGATTATAATTGAGAGAGTATGCTATTATATTCAGTCCATTCTTCTGTTCCAGAAAGTATCTGTAACTTTTTTTTCTTTGACACGTAACCTAAAGATATTTTGTGATAAGAGATGGGCCTCCAGAATTTCAAGAGACTGATATATAAAATTTATTAATATTACAAGTTGTTCTGCAAAAAGTTATAGATGGCGAGATAAAGCCGCTCTTTTAGACAAAGCGTTTCTTGGAAAGACATAGGAGTTTTGAAGTTTTAGTTTCTGGAGCCAACACCTGACAATGTTGTCAGTTTATGTACATAATTGTAGAAAACGCTACGCAAAAAGTGACAGCTTTTAATTTCATATGTTTTTGAAAAAAGTTATAAATAACGTGAAATGAGAAGGAATAGAAATTCAAAGATATGAAAAACGAAACGACGGGTTTGACTATTTGTTAGTTTTCATCTCATTATGTAAAAGCCAATTCAAATTGAACTTAGTCACACTCAAGAGTATCCCAATCTTTTACCGAGTTGCATATCTAGAATATGATAGCGGGAAGGAGAAAGAGCTAGACACCAGTCTGATGGTATTCATTTCTTGGCTGAGTAGACGACAGAGACTTTCGCTTAAGAGTTTCGCTGAAGGACATGGTGCGCCTTCTAAACATGAAATTATATACATCTTGTACTCGTAAATCCACTGCCCTAAACATTAGGCTACGCGGTAGTTAACATATACGCATATTAAGACATATACACATACAGAAGAACACAGAAGCATGCGCATTCACACTGGCACACATATGTTACACACATTCGCATCTATAGATATATGAATTATATAATAGTAATGAAGATGATAATAATAATAATAATAATAATAATAATAATAATAATAATGATAATAATAATAATAATAATAATAATAATCTTTAGATGAGATTTATAAACATTTATAACCATTAAATTTTATAAATCCATCCAAGGATTATAGTTATTATTATTATATTTATAATACATTATATCAGTACAGCTCGATGCAACCCCAGGAAACTAATTCAGCAGTCAGCATCTTTAAACCGTGGCAGGCATAATGGAAAATGAGCTTCGTTTGCATATTTGCCGTAAAGTTAAGAGATATATGTAATATGTACGTTCAATAACCCACCTAATGGATCTAGCGAACATTTGCAAATAGATACCAACCAAGGAGATGTAAACCACATTGATAAACACCAACTAAGACTAATCTGTAGTAGTAGAAATACTCATGGTACAGCCAGCATGGTAACAACGCCGGTTAATGGACTACAAAAAAAAAACGATAAATGTTCATGCAGAGATAAATCAATGTCAATTGATGAATCTCTGAGTACAAATCATGTATATAAATGTAATGTGCACACAAGGGGAGAGCTTGTATGATGCATTTGTGCGAACAGCCATGCCACACAGCTGTGAAGCATGGGCTGTGACTGCTGGGGACATGCATAGGCTTGAAACATATGAAGCTAGTATGCTGCGCTGAATGTGTAATTTTAGCATGCTTACACGACAGCTGTGTAGGCACCGTGAGGAAAAAGATGGACATAAGAATCATCAGATGTGGGGTGCAAGAGAGACGCCTGCGCTGGTATGGTCATGTGGATGACAGCAGCTGTATGACGAAGTGTCACACTCTAACAGTGGAAGGAAACTGTGGAAGAGGTAGACCCAGGAAGACATGGGATGATGTGATGATGCGCGATCTTCAAACGTTGGGCCTCACAGAGGCAATCACAAGTGACCGAAACCTTTGGAGATAGGCTGTGCTTGAGAATACACACACACACACACACACACACACACACACACACACACACACACATATATATATATGTATATGTATGTATATATATCAGTAAAAATTATATAAGTGTAAATCAGTAAAATTCATTGAGCAAAGTATACTATACAAAGATTTTGTTGAATTAATGAAAGCTTCAGATAAGTTGAAAAGATAAGCACTACAAAGAACCTTAGGAGAGTTGCGGCCCGCACATAATTCTGTTGATATATTTGTCAACAACACACCAGCCTGAAAATCCTGTTTCAAATCAAAAAGTGTGCTGTCGCTACTTTATTCCGCGTACAATTTTTCAGTATTGAGTGTTCATGCAGTTAAGTATTGTGCTCTACATACATTTGTCTGCCACTGCACAGCATGCAAGGTATATTTAATCGCAATTGTTATATTCATAATATAATGAACTTCTCTCCATTGCCTGTACTGGTTTTCGAAGATACAGCACTTCTGAAACAATCTTCATGTAGTGTAATTTTTATGCGTCGTGTCAACTGTGTTACTTGATGTGGGGAAATCTTCAATTGTATTTGGGATACTACTGAATAGTTTCATGGAATAGTAAATATCCACCAACTTTTCCATCTATGATGCCTGCATTATTATGTCCCTGCTATGCTCTTCTCAAAGAATGATCATGTATCGAATGTATCGACATATCATCATCACATCAAAATAGTCGAAGGTTTTCACTAGAAAAGTCTAAGGTGTATAGTTATACATCAGTCGGAAATAATGCACACTTAGAACACACATGCTATGAGTACAGTATTGTCAGTATGTAAACTTCCATCGTTGTGAACATGTCATCTATATTGATGTTTTAAGGATGGCAAAGGAACTGCCTCATAGAAAATAAATTCTTAGTAATCGCCCAGAACAACAGCAAAAGAGATTTAACGACGTCGTAAAACACAATTTTAAGTAGTGGAATATTATCACTGTTTATTAGAAATATTTCTGTGAAGAGATACGAAAGCTTGGAGAGGATAGCCTGCTGTTCATGAAAAACATTTGAAAAGCCCAGCAAATAGGAGAATCTAATGCCAAAATGATACAAGAGGGTGAATTGCTGCTAAGCAGATAATGTAGAGAAAATATTGACTCTGCTCTCTGGGGTCATATTGCAATTTCGAAAGCCGGACTTGTCGTCCATGAAAAGTCAAATACAGAGAGACCAACTCTAGATACCTATGTATATAGGACCCTAACTGTCCCAGTCTTGCTCTGTTGTACCTTATGTACGAAGGTGCACTCATCCTCTGTTGAAGTGAAAATATATGTTCATTGAGTGCACATAGGCGCCGACCAAAGCCTTGTGAGTTATTTGGAAGACAGGAAACTGAAACAAGTACGTTATATACATGTGTGTAAGTGTATTTTATATTTGTATTGTGTGTGTGTGTGATAGTGTGTGTGTGTGTATATATGTGTGTATGTGTGTTTGCGCTCGTCCGCAACAGATCAGGAAAAGAAAGGGATAGATTGAGTACCAAGCTTAAAGGAAAATAATTTCTGGAGCTCATTTCGTTCAGCTAAAATTCATCAAGATGGCACTGCAACATGGCCTAGGATCATTGAATGAAACAAGAAAAAGAAAAAAGATTGACCGATTAGCTGTTGCCACGACCCTTCACAGAGTTATATGATGCATTCTTCGCAAAAAGCTTAATTAAAATAAGTTTAGGTACTCATATGAGGACCCATGGTTAACGTATAATCAACACAGTTACAAATGTATGTCTGCATCAGATTTTTACCTATGCAGGATATAAACTGTACTACACACAATTAGTTACGTTTAAATATAAGTATACATATTTTTGTAGATACATACATATGTGTGTGTATGCATATATATATATTTGCATATATATGTATATATATAGATATATATATACAGTTATATATATACCCATATTACAATATATTACATACATACACACACACACATATATATATATGCACATACATATAAACATATATATATATATATATATATATATATATATACATGCATACATATATACATACAGGCATATGTTCATAATTTAGAAATTTAACGGTTACCAACGAGAGTGGTTGCTGTATCTGTTTAAATTAACTCTTTGCAAAGCTAAACTCTAGAACACCACTGAGGCGGATAGAAAATAATTGACGAGAAATTGGAAGAATATAAGCTATTAGAAAGATAAATTATTTCAGATTTTAGCAGTTTATACCGTCGCACTTTAAGTGTTATCAACTGAGATTAATACATATATTATATATATATATATATATATATAATATATATATATATATATATATATATATATATATATATATATATAGGTAGATAGATAGATAGATAGATAGATAGATAGATAGATAGATAGATAGATAGATAGATAGATAGATAGATAGATAGATAGGTAGGTAGATGTTTGTATGTATGCATATATATATATATATATATATATATAATATATATATATATTTACAAATGTTATGCCAATGTATTTAACAGAAATACTGGTTTACTTACGTAGGAAGGAAAATTGTAAACAACCGATTATTAAACGCTGGGGTGAACAATAATGCCGTAAATAAAAGTGATGTAAGTAATGTTAAGAATACCATGTTTTCAACAAAAATGTTGCAGTTAAAATCTGACCAGTGATAAGTATAAAATTGATGGGTGACACTTTTACCGTTGACATAAGTATAAGCGACTAAATTACGATCAGAATGCAGGGATGTAGCAGTAGCAATCATGTAACAAAAAAAATATGTTGGAACCATGAAGTCTGTTTTTTAAACATTTCAAGGATAAAATAATTAGGCACCGAAAATATCAGTACGGAATAAAAATTTCTTACATAAACTTACAGTACTTTTAGTACTGAATAAGAAATTGTTATTTTGTAAATTATGCAAAATAACACGGTTGGTATATTATCTCTAAGTAAACCAAGAAATCCTGAAAATGTATAATTTATTACAATATATCTGTAAATGTTTTGGAATGGAAGAAGCATTTTCGTCTTCTTAACTCAGAACAACAGAGATATTTGTCTCCGAATAAAACAAATCAGGTTGAATCATCGTGATTGGAGATTTAACCTGATGGACGCCCAGTGGTTCTACCTTGTCTGTCTGTTTCTCTCTCTCTCTCTCTAGGTAGGTTAGTAAGTACGTACGTACCTATGTATGCACACCTCCCCCCCCCACACATATATGCATTTCTAAACACGATCGTTAGAGTCACTCATTTAACTTATATTTATTTCTTTTAAAAGAAATGTTTATAAGAAAATAGAAAGAAAGTAGTGAATCTCCGTTCTTCAATTTTCTCGAACGAAAGTTACAAATATTCATTCTTTTTCCGCTAAATTCTAATCATTTACTTTCTTTACAATAACAAATACTATCTACTCTCTATCCCTCGCTCTCTCTCTCTCTCTCTCTCTCTATATATATATATATATATATATATATATCCTGTTTTTACCTCAATCTCTCACTCAACACATTATTAATTAAGCATCCCACAAGCATTGTCTACCTCAGTTTCCCCCATTCAGTAGTTTCAGAGAAATAGTTGAACGATTATTTTCTTACGGCCATGTTAAAATTCATTTTATTATTGAACAATTTTGCATATAAGAAGAACATTTAATTTCCCAAGGATAAGCAGCGACGCAGCGGCAGACCATGCGAAGGTCTGAATTAATTGTGGTTTCTGATTTACAGGTGTTTGAACCGAGTCAAGTGTAAAATGGAGCCTGTTGAGTGTCGAGCAGTGATCCGGTTTTTGTATTTGAAAGGATGCACACCACGGGAGACTTTTGATTAAATGAAAGTAACTTATGGTGATGATGCCCCATTATATGCCCTTGTAAAACGCTGGCATCGTGAATTCAAACATGGTCGGAACTCTGTGGAAACAGCTCCCAGATCTGGTCGCCCCTTCTGCCGTTGATGAGACGTCTGTCCGTCAAGTTGAGGCTGCCATTTTGGAAGATCGACGCATAATTATTCGCCAAATAGCCCATGAGGTCAAGATTAGTACCGGGTCTGTGGAAACTATCATTCATGACCATTTGCATATGCAAAAGGTGTCTGCCAGATGGATTCCCAGGTTGCTCACGCCTTTCCAGAAGCAAGAACGCGTCGAGTGCTCGAGGGTGAATTTGGAGATGTGCCAAGAAGATTAGTCAAAATCTTTCAAAAGGCTGATTACACGGGATGAAACCTGGGTCCATCACGATGATCCAGAGACCAAAGCCCAGTCAATGCAGTGGAAGCACCGTGACTCACCCCCTCCAAAGAAGGCAAGGGTGCAGCCCTCCGCTGGCAAGGTCGACTTTGCCTTTCATCCTTTCATGCTCACAGCCTTCTGGGACCAGGACGGAGTAGTGATGACAGATTTCCTGGCAAAGGGTACCACAATTACAGGAGCCTATTATGCTTCACTTTTGAGGAAATTAAAAGAAGTTATCATAATCAAGAGGCGTGGCAAGATCAGCAAATGCATCCTCCTCCTGCAGGAAAACGCTCCGGTCCATAACTCGCTTGTCGCCAGATCAGAAGCACAGGCGTATGGCTATGAACTCCTCCCCCATCCCCCTACTTTCCTGACCTTGCACCCTCTGATTTTCATCTCTTCCCAGTCATGAAGTTGTTTTTGAAAGGAAAGCGTTTCCCAGATGATGCAGCCTTGATTTCTGAAGTCACGGTCAGGTTGGAGGACCAAGCTGGGGTCTTCTACAAAAATGGTCTCCAGAGCTGCATCAAACAATGGGAGAAATGCGTAACTCTGGGTGGTTTCTATGTAGAAAAAGACTAATAACTGTGCCAAGTTTCGTTGCTCTACTGCTATGGGAAGTGGGTCAGGGGCATTACTTATTGAACGCCCCTCGTACATCAGGGACAAAAACAGTCTCTTCGACAAGCTGATTCTAAGAGACATCATGAACTTCGTGAAAGAATAGAAACCCTAGTACAAAATTCTTATCGACGTAAAATTCCGTTTGAGAAACAACATCAACATGAGATGCTGTTCAACACGAATTATATCGGCAAAATAAGCAGAGAAATATGGCTAGACGTCATGATGCTGATGATCTTCGATGAAATAATGCTGATAGTTACCATCACAGTTGTAAAAACATGGCAGTTTAGTGAGATTTAACCTGATCGACTCCTAGTGGTTCTAGTTCACAGTACAGTTCTAAGTTTGTATGCACATTATAAATAGTATATATATTTGTATATTCTTTTCTGCTCTAGGCACAAGGCCCTAAATTTTGGGTGAGGGGGCCAGTCGTTTAGATCGACCGCAGAACGTAACTGGTACTAAATTTATCAACCCCGAAAGGATGAAAGGCAAAGTCGACCTCGGCGGAATTTGAACTCAGAAAGTAAAGACGGACAAAATACCTATTTCTTTATTACTCACAAAGGGCTAAACACAGAGAGGACAAACAAGAACAGACAAACGGATAAAGTCGATTATATTGACCCCAGTGCGTAACTGGTACTTATTTAATCGACCCCGAAACGATGGAACGCAAAATCGACCTCGGCGGAATTTGAACTCAGAACTTAATGGCAGACAAAATACCTATTTCTTTTCTACCCACAAGGGGCTAAACACAGAGGGGCCAAACAAGGACAGACAAACGGATTAAGTCGATTACATTGACCCCAGTGCGTAACTGGTACTTAATTTATCGACCCCGAAGGGATGAAAGGCAAAGTCGACCTCGGCGAAATTTGAATTCAGAACGTAACGGCAGACAAAATACCACTAAGCATTTGACCCGGCGTGCTAACGTTTTGGCCAGTTCGCCGCCTTAAGAATATTCAAATATTAAACATCCCAATGAAAATAATTATAAGTCCAGGGTTGGACAAAATAACGTAAACAGCGCATTTGATTTATAGCTATGTTTTCTAATACCAATATGTCAAATTCAGGACTTGTCTAGTCTCTGTATGTGTTCTTATGCACATTTCAGGGCCTATTTTTTCCCTCTGCAGATATTTATATTTAAGAAAAATAAAATGAATAACCCATGTGATTTCCAAAGTAGACAAATTGATGCAGTACGAATGTTTGGAGTCTGAGTCACTAAAACTGCTTAATTACTTAATGTTTCGAGAAGCACACTGTCTAAATTCAATTCGAAACTCAAAAACTAATGTAAAACTAAAGTTGAGAAGCATAATACTTGATGAAGGGCAAAGATCAGACAGAGGGACCACAAAATAGTGAAGGCGTAGTTCTAAACCCATTGATCTACAACGGCGCAAGGGACAACCAACAGAACAAAACTATCACAGTGCCAGCAATCTGTCCTCACCATGAGGTTTTCCTCATTCCAGTTGTGTGTGTGTATTAGTGTGTGTGTGTTTGTGTTTGTCCTCCACCATAGCCTCACATCGGATGTTAGTGTGTTTACATCCCCATAACTTAGCAGTTCAGCAAAAGAGACCGATGGAATAAGGACTAGGTTTACAAAGAATAAGTCTTGAGGATGATTTATTCGACTAAAAAACCCTTAAAGGCACTGTTCCAGCATGGCTGCAGTTCAATGACCGAAACAAGTAAAAGAATAAAAGAGTAACAATATATATATATATATATATATATATATATATATATATATATATATATATATATATATATATATATATATATATATATATAAAGTATTTGCATATGTGTGGTAGTCTAAAATTACGAAAATCTCGGAAGCAATTTTGAAGAAATTACATTGAATTAAATTATATTATTCAGAGACACGTTTTGTTATACACACAAACAGAAATTAAAAGTTTCGGAACAAACTTACTGGGTAAGTATTATAGCCTTTCAAAAATATGAGATAAACAAGTTAATTAACTGATATCTTTATATAATTATTCATAACAGAAAAAAAATAAAAATACGAAAAAAAAAAAATAAATCTATTTCAAAATTCTGCATTTTCTTTTGCAAACATGTTAACTGTGAAACCAGCAAATACGGCGTTTAAACTAGAGGAGTCTCTCAAATCCCCAAACCCTGAAACAGTCGGTGTCTTGCACAGATTGAATTTATTGGAAATATCTGCATATTTCAGAATTGAGGCCAAAGCTGGTATGAGGAAAGTTCACATTTTGAAAATTGTTTTAAATCACTTAGTTGAGGAGTGAGTGTTCGTACTTCCCTTATATGTGTTCGGAGAGAATCTTGGTATATGCCAAAACCATTACGAACATTATTCAACTGATTTTTTATCGAGATCTTGTGATCTATAATCGTGAAACAAGCAATTCTGTCCCCTTACTGTGTTAATTATCTCACCCGATACCAGTTGCCTTTATACTTTTATTCTATTATATAAGTACCGGATATATTGAAATACTTCCTACACACCAATCCTCCTTTCTGTATTTGCTGCCAATGACATCGACACCTTCTTAGTTACAGTTGAAGTTGGAGCTTATGTAGCATGTCAAACAGAGCACTAAATGTATATACTTGTCACCTTAAATTAATACACGTTATATTATGTGAGTTAGATAGACAGATATACAGATAGATGGATAGATAGTTATAAATAGACAGACAGACAGATAGATATAAATTGACAGACAGACAGGTAGATATAAATAGACAGACAGATAGATAGGTAGACAGATAGATAGATAGATATACAGATATATATATATATATATATAAATAAATAAATAGATAGATAGATAGATAGATAGATAGATAGATAGATAGATAGATAGATAGATAGATAGATAGATAGATAGATAGATAGATAGATAGATAGGTAGATGGATGGATGGATGGATGGATATATTATATGTGTATTTACATGTAAAATATATACATATTGTACACACACACTCATACATGAAGAGAGAAGGAAAGAGAAGTAGAGAGCGTTAAAGAGATGAGAGAAGCTGACGTATAAACACACATATCTAAGTTAAAGCAGGAAAATGAGTAAAATGAAAAATAAAATTCCAGACTTTTATCTCAGAAAAATTACATTAATATATAAAATGAAAGAAGAGTAATTGAAAAAGTAGAAATATTGCAGGAAATATATATGAAATATATTTTAAGTATATTAGATCAAGAACAGATAACCATAATATAAGAAAGATGGAAATCATATGATACATATTCAGTGGTGTAGTGGATTATAATGTAAAATATGTGCTAGAAAAAAAAAAAGTTGCAATTTCAAATCTACCAGTTCGCTATGCATAAATTATTTCAGCGTTTTGAACCACATCGTTAACATTTAAATGGTTATATAGAACACTATACAAGTGTTTGTGTCAAACAGAATTGCAACGGAAAATAGACAGAGGATTATTTCGCGGAAACACAATGTATATGGATTATTTTTTATCAGGTTATCTCATAAGTAATGTCGTTTTTGAGACCGTATTTGTTGAAACATGCTCTCTAATACGTTTAAATAAGATTGTTTTCACGGGTGCATTTCCAGTCTAACTTGCAGTCACATAGATAATGATGTGATTTAATAGTCTCTCATGAAAATAGAGGTCACAGAGGACCACATTAGACATTTCATGCTCTACGAGTATAAAAAAGAGCAACAATGCAACAAATGCTGTAAAAAATGTGTAAGAAGTGTGTGATGAAAATGTTTTGAATATTCGCAAGGGATAACGATGGTTCCATAAATTTTGACATGGGGAATTTAGCTTGAAAGAGGCCCGCCTCTCTGGGCACCCTGGCTCTTTTGATAATGATGAGTTGAAAGCCGCTACTGAAAGATATCAATATGCAACAGTTAAAGAGCAAGCAGTTAAAGAGCAACAATTGTCCATTACCATTTACCAGAACTTGTTGGAATGGTGTCCACTCTTGACAAGTAGGTTGTACATGAACTGAGTGATCAAGTCAATATCTGCACGTGAGAACAATCTTCATATTTACATTATCTGGCAACCGGTGGTGAAGAGTGGATTACTTATAAGAATGTTAATAGAAACAAGCAAGACCCCATGCAAAACAAGATCCTTATCCTTGGAAAGTTTTATTAAGCGTCTGGTGGGACGTTTTTGGTGTAATACACCTTGAAACCGTGCCACCAATCCAGACAATTACTGCTTTCAAGTGCACTGTGAGAGACTTA
>NC_043003.1:112343787-112368787 GCF_006345805.1 Octopus sinensis
TATATATATATATATATATATATATTGCCTTTTAATCATCCCTTAGTTTTCATTACGTTGAGGATAGCTAGAGTATCGCTATGACGAATTTTAAGGCGAACTAATCACGCCCAGTGTCTCTTTTCAATCCGGTTCTTATTCTACCGATACTTTTGCCGAAACGCTAAGCTACGGAGTCCTAAACAAGCCAACACCAGTTGGCACTCACAAACACATTCCTACACAAACGCGCGCACACACGCACACACACATACACACATGTATATGTGTATATATACATGCATGTCTTAAAAGATATATATATAGATAGATAGATAGATAGATAGATAGATAGATACATACATACATACATACATACGTACATACATACATACATACATACATACATACATGCATACATGCATACATACATACGAAGGGGTACCCAAAGTACCCAGAAACATTCTCTGTGGGACAAGCCCATTGTGGTCCAGGATTCCGCCGCTAGAAGCCACTTGATGCAACCGTTAGACATTAGTCTGCCGACATGCGTTGTTGAGTGCAGTCATACAGTCACGTGGTGCGTCTTTGCTTTGTAGTGCTTCACCGCTGATCGTCGTGCTTCTGTGAAATTCTCTTTTCTGTTGTGGAAAACGACGGCCGGAACAGTTGGCATGAATCAAAACAGCTTACTAGGCCACTGAAATGAGCAAAACACAAGGTTACGAATGCTTTTCACGCTTTAGGAATGGTCCTTTGTCGCTTGAAGACCAACCGCGTTAAAGCGACCGCCAACCTCCCGAGCGAATGAAATTATCATGAAAATTAATGAACTGATCGTAGAGGACCGACAATTGAGGAAAATATTGATATGATTGGTGTTCTTGACCTCCTGCGAACAGGTTTTGTGTGAGGAATTGTAAAAGAGTTGCAGCAAAATTTGTGCCTCGCTTGTTCACGGAAGATCAAAAGCAGTTACGACTGAATGCGTGTCGTGAACTGAAAGAACAGTTGGATGTTGATCAGGATCTTTTTCCCAATGTCACCACTGGTGATGAAATTTGATGCTACGGAATTTGCGGATGTAGAAGTGAAGAAAAAAATCGACGCAGGCGTTAAAAAGTATCACATCGAACAGTGGAAAACGTATGGAGAATACATATTGTGGAGGCGATAAAAGTGTAAAGCTAAGTGAATGAAGTAACATTGCAAAATTCCGATTTCATTTGGGTAAACAGATAGACAGACAGATAGAACATGCAGACAAACAGAAAGACAGGCGGGTGGACAGGCAGGCAGGCAGGCAGGCAGGCAGGCAGGCAGGCAGACAGACAGACAGACAGATAGACAGATAGATAGACAGATATATATATATATATATATATATATATATATAGATAGATAGATAGATAGATAGATAGATAGATAGGGAAGTAGTTAGATCCTCAAATGCATTCAGCCTGAAACTCTGTTGTCAGTTCAGAACAGTTACTGTACAATTATATTTCTCATTTTCTGCTGTTACTCTGATTTTCAAAAACACATCTTTTTATGCTCCGTAACCAATATTATGCCCTGCCGCACAAAACAAAAATAGATTTTCTTTTGGTTTGGTTTATTTTTAACTTAATTACAGTTTTCGTATTTCTCATTCGTTAGTTCGTTAATCAAATATAAAGGAAAGAGATACGTTCCTATTTAACTCCTATAACAAATTCAATTCAACGGCTATAACTTTTGACCTAAAATATATTTTTGCATTAATAAATAATGATTTTGTTAATTTTTATTCATTAATTATTTGAATACCGCTGATTGCTAGCATCTGCAATCATATTCGCTAATTTAGATTTTATGTAATCATAGACGTCAGAGCCATTTTCCATACTTCGACAATTTTATTAGCGTTCAAGCTGAATATGGATAGAAATTACAATTGATAGAAATGAAATATAATAACGTTCTATAATAGTTCGATTGTTTTTGCTAAAATTATTTAGTAAAGCGGTGAGCTGCCAGTATATTAACGATTCAGGCAAAATGCTTTCCGGTATTTCTTGCGGCTGTACGTTCTCAATTCAAATTCCACTGAGGATGTATTTCATTCTTTGGTGTCGGTATAAGTTATAGTTCAGTACTTGAGCCCACGTAATCGGCTAGCTTCTTCCCCAAAATTTCAGGAATTTTGCCTATAGTAGAAGGAATTATTTAATAGTTCGGCATGCTGAGAGTACCGTAAATATTATTTTCTTCTCTGGGCGCAAGGCCCGATATTTTGGGGGAGGAGACAAGTTGATAAAATCGACTTCAGTATGTAACTGGTATATCGACACCGAAAGGATGAAAGGCAAAGTCGACCTCGGCGGAATTTGAGCTCAGAACTAACGGCAGACGAAATACGGCTACGCATTACGCCCGGCTTGCTAACGTTTCTGCTAACGTTCCACGCTTTCTCAGAGTACCGTTAATATATCAGACAAAATGTTTAACGGCATTTCTTCCGTCTCTTTACGTTCTGATTTAAAATACCGTCGAAATTATCCCTGTCATTCGTCCTTTCGAGAATGCGTACTGGTGTCGATGTAATCTACTTACCCTTCCTCTTGAAATTATTGGACTTGTGTCAGGTTTTAAAACAAATAAATTATAAGATTTAGTTTGCTCCATGTGCAAATACACAGTTCGAATTATTGTCGGTAACCAAATTAGTTTCCATAGAAATTTTGTAAAAACAAAATAACAGACCGAATTGGATAAATCCCGTCTTCCATACTCAGTTCCAATACCACACAGATAGACTTTTAGTGATCCTGTATAACGGTGCACTTGTTTCTATGCTCAAATTTATGAAAGTTATATCTATCATCCATTTGCGGCAACTGCATTGCAACTTATACCTCATGACACACACACATACGCACATGTGTGTATATATATATATATATATATATATATATATATATATATATATATATATATATATCATGGCACTCCATCGATTAAGACGACGAGGGTTCCAGTTAATCCGATTAACTGAATAGCCTGCTCGTGAAATTGACGTGCAAGTGACTGAGCAAGAGAAACAGGAAAAAGAGTGAGAGAAAGTTGTTGTGAAAGAGTACAGCAGGGTTCGCCACCATCACCTACTGCCGGAGCCTCGTGGAGCTTTAGATGTTTTCGCTAAATAAACACTCACAACGCCGGGTCTGGGAATCAAAACCACGATCCTGCGACCGCGAGTTCGCTGCCCTAACCACTGGGCCAAAATACTTACGGTGGACTCTTACGCGAATTGTTAGAAAGGATCACAAAATTACAGCTCCCAAAATTACTGCAGTGCTTACTGACTACCTCGAAAACCCAGTTTCCACGAAAACTGTTCGCCGGAGGCTGCATAAAGCCGGATTTGACGCGAGGGTTTCAATCAGAAAACCGCTACTTTTAAAAACAAACGTTACATAACATTTAGAGTGCGGTAAAAACCTACAGAATTGGTCCATAAAGCAGTGGAAGTATGTTATTTTCTCGGACGATACATCGATTACCTTATTTCCGACAACCGGGCGAGTATACGTGTGGAGACAGCCAGACTGCCTTCTTCCAACTGTTAAACATGAAGGTGGGCGTCTGTGATGACCTGGGGTGGGGCTATATCTTTGAAATCCGCAGGCCCAATGGTTTCCCTTCATGGCAGAATTAATAGTCAAGATTATTTAAGCATTTTATCGTATCAAATTTATCCTATAGTTGCGGAACTATTTCCGGAGGGAAACGCAATCATTCAGGGTGATAATGCATTAATTCACAGAGTTAAAGTTGTTACTGAATGGTACGAAGAACATTCTAGTGAAGTTCAACATCTTATCTGGCCACCACAGTCCCCAGGTCTCAATAGTTTTGAACATTTATGGTTCATTTTATAAAAGCAAATAAGGAGTCGATATACTCCACCATCATCACTACAAGAACTGGAAACTGGTTTAGCTGAAGAATGGGCAAAACTTCTTTTGGAAACAATTCAAACTTTGTACGGGCCCATGGTGGCCACGGTGAAAGCGGTTGTATGGTAGACAACAATAAAGCGGTTGAAGACAAAGGTTTTTCTCTTTGATCGACTTCTTCAAGTTTCACTTGAAAAGAAAAATAAGTGTACGGAGGAAAGTGTTTACCTTCTAGCCAGTTTAGTAAGAGGTGTGTGAAAGTGGCGAGAATGGTGCGAGGGAATGGGCCTACCTTGAGCATATGCTGGTAGTCGGAGAAAAGGAAAGAAAAGGAGGCACCTGCCTCAAAATTCAATGTACCCATTCTTTTTACGGGGTTTTTCCATGAGCAACCCTCGAACGTCTCTTCTCTATTAAGGATTACGTACTGGTTTCCTTTTTATCATAATGTTAATCTTGTTTTCACGCAAAACACTCACAGCACACACAAACATTTTTTTTTGTCTTGAACTGTCCCTAATTCTGTTCTTAATGCAAGCCCTTTGTGGTTAATAAAGAAACCATTATTTTTATGAACATCATCATTATTATTATTATGATTATTATTATTATTATTATTATTGAGTGAGAGAGCAGTGAATGCCATTAAAGTGACACTGGGTTAAAATTTACAAAGCCCAGTATACCCAACATTACTACCCGTCTGATACGTTTACACTAAGCACATGCACCACAATCATATGTGCGCGACATGGTGACCTCATATCAAGATAAACAGCGCATGACCTTGCAGGTGGGGCCCAGTTAGGATTTTCGTCAGATCGAATAGGCCATCCCGCTCAAAAAGTCCCCGAATAATGATTTTTCAGTATGTTGAACGAAACACCCATGTTTCCAAAGGTGAATTATCCAAACATCTAAGAATTCCTTTCAACAAACGGCTACGACACTCCCCCACTACTTCTGTTTGTGATCAGAAATGCACATATCGTTAGTCACTAAGTGTCGTGCTCAGCTGGTTACGGTCAAGCAACTGACAAGCAAATGTTTTTTATTGGGAGGAATAATTGCTGTAACCGATCTTTTATACTAAGAAGAAACAACGTACATGATAACACTTCCAATCAGTTAAGATCAGAAGCCATATTATTATTATTATTATTATTATTATTATTATTATTATTATTAATATTATTATTATTATTATTATTATTATTTTTATTATTATTATCATTATTATTATTATTATTGTTATCGTATTATCATTATTATTTTTATTATTATTATCAGTAATATTATCATTATTGATATTATTATTATTGTCATTAATATTATTATTATTATCTTCGCTAATTTCGTCGTTATTGTCGTGGTAATAGTCAAATTCAATTGTCCCAAACACAAACATATGCACTTTGTCTTCAGAAATTTGTAAATGGATGTTGGTAATAATGTTCGTTGTTTAAGTATGCTTAGTTACGCTTGTACTTAATCATAACGTGACATACTGCCGTATGTAACGTGATGTATGAAGTATGGCACGGAAGCGTAACAACATTTGATATTTCAAAACAAATTTGCTTTGCTTTGTACCGACATCCACTCTAGGAAAAAAGGTCATACGCTTTTACATGCTCTGTCGGTTTGAAGAAAATTAATGAACAATGATTTTATTTCAAATATTGATGAACTGAAAACAGAAGAAAACTGAGTAAATGTATGAGAGAAAATATAAACCAGACGTTTTTAAATGTCACTTCACATCATTCATAGTGTTTGCTTTGCAGTTCTCATTTTAGGTCAGATGAAATTAATTGCACAAATCCTGAACTGATTGGTCATTATGGGAAAGGAGACAAGTAAACTTTATGTAAATGACGTTTTTGTCTAAACTCTGGTTGATTTACTTGGTAGGATGTTGGATTGACGGTCAAAGAGCAAAAGGTTTATACTTCATTGTCGATGATACACTAAGATCATGATCAGATACTTGCCTCCAGATGGCTTAAGCAATTAGTATAAGCATCGTTAGTGAAATACTACAAACGATTTTTTCTAGCATTTAGTACGGAGTTCAATACGCTTAATGGCTCAGCAATTGTGCTGGGATCCGTCCACACGATTTGTTTTATGGCATTTTTTGCATTCTCCTAAACAACAGAATGCGAGCGAAAAAGATTTTGAATTACCATTACATGACTGAAAATAAAGTGTGAGCTATTTACATAATTTCCCTGTTACTTATTTTTTTAATTTACTTGTGTCTGTGATAAGTATTTTAGCCGATGTAGCTGATATTGACAAAAAAGGATTGAAGCCCTTTCATTTAAAACTCTTGACCATTAGTCAATGTGATCAAATACCTGGATTTTCGGTTGAATGGTGTTGGAATGGTAGATGAAGAGGCTATATTAATGAACAAGAAGAAGTTATAAATTGTCTAACTTAAGAACATTTCAAATGAATTCTCCAACCTGTTCTTAATTGTGCATCAGCCATCGTTATTTCGTTCTACGTCCACTGGCTGATGGTGTTTAGCTTTAAGCCTTTCCTGATCGAGTAGTCCCATAGATGAAGACATTCCCACGATGACCATACCGGCTATGTTGAGACAAAATTATGCTATTCAACCTGAGTTTTTTTCAGACGGTAGAGTGAAATTTGCTGCTAATTGAGGTTGGGATAGTGTTGATATAGAGGCTCACAAATCGATTCATTTTCTGCATGCTAAACACCTAATGTCTATCTCGAGTTTATCGAGATGTTTTTCAATTATCTTCAGGAAAATCTTCGGTTTTGTTTTTGGTATTTCCCTGCCTTGGGTTCAGCGCATTTAAAGTAGGCTGTATAAAGACATGAAAAGATGTATTGAAGCTAAATGGTCATATTAGGAAAATTAATTGACTGAAACATTGAAGGCGAATATTATTGTTTCCTAAATGTGTACACAGTGATATTGCGGGGATTTGGCGTAGACATTTCATTTTAAATATTCTTAATAAATCATAAACTCACTGGAAAAAAGAGTACTCTTTTCACAAACTGAGACTCTAATCCGATTTCAATTTATTTACACTTTTAACATCTTTGGCAAAAGCGAGATGTATTTACTTATACGAATTTGAAACTTATTATCATTATTTATTGAGCTTGTCGAACGCTACTGATTGGAGGACACTTTAAGGGAGTCAAATACAATTCTGTCTCATGGCTGGATGTTTTACCCTCTTCCGATTGCCTTTGAAAATTCACCAACGAGTATATTTCTTTCTACTCTAGGCACAACACCCGGAATTTTGGGGGAGGGGACCGGTCGATTAGATTGACCCTAGTACGCAACTAGTATTTAATTTATCGACCCCGAAAGGATGAAAGGCAAAGTCAAACTCAGAACATAAAGACAGACAAAATACCTATTTCTTTACTACCCACAAGGGGCTAAACACAGAGAGGACATACAAGGACAGACAAACGGATTAAGTCGATTAACTGGTACTTATTTAATCCACCCAGAAAGGATGAAAGGCAAAGTCGACCTCGGCGGAATTTTAACTCAGAACGGAGCAGCTGACGAAATACAGCTACGGATTTTGCCCGGCGTGCTAACGGTTCTACCAGCTCACCGTCTTACCAATTCTTATATTCGACATAACATATACTCGCAGGTATATCTCGATCAGCCGACTGAAATCCGTATGCTTATTAGATACAGCATATAGTTCCGGGAGTGGCATTTTAAGAACATCTGTTAATCATAGATCATAGAAACACATAACTGTCATATGTAAAGATCGGGGATTTCACTAGATTGCATTGGCAATGATTGAAATTCTTTCAGCGAAATATTTAATCTTAACGTACTAATTAATATAGCTGCAAGCGATGATGTAAACAGCGTGTAAACTAAAAAGGACTCAAAGACTGAAACCAAAGTATTACAAACACTACTACTGACTGATCTGTTTGAATTACCAATGTATTATTCATGACTTATAATACTGAGATTGATTTCGCGAAAATGGTTTCTGGGGATATTCGAATATTCGGCTTTGCATTCACAAACACACGTAAGGCCAGCAGATTTGGTTGTGAGGCACTAAAGCGACTACATCAACCCCAATTCGGCACTGGTACTTATGTCATCGACCCCGAAAAGATGAAGAGCAAAACCGATTTCGGCAGAATGTGAACCCGGAGCGTAAAGACATGTTTACGATTCTAGCAGCACTCATCTTTATAGCATCCAGAAATATTAGCCAACCAAATCTATTCATATCATACGCCATTATTGTCTTAGATATATCATCATATTCTCTAACCGTTCCACTCGGAAATTTATAAGAATGTAGAGAGAGAGCGTATTAAATCTGCATAATGAATTAGGAATATATTTTACAAAAGTTTATTTGGTGTTGTTTTCCAACCATTTCCTGTCCATATATATATGGAGTAAAATAATTAATTGAATTAGATTATGTACTGGCTAAACTACAACAGAATCAGCGACAGCCCGTTGATATTTCCTCGCCTGGTATTGCCTGTCCCATTCTGAATGTGTTGCAGAAATTTGCGCTGAAAGCATATTTTGGGGGTCGCTGTAAGCTGGTTAACGACCGCTATAAATTAATTCATGCCGTTGGCATTTTTCCTTCTAGCATTTTCTTGAAGTGGGAGAATTTGAAATTCTCCGACATAAGAAAATACCTGATGGCAAAGATACGTAGCTATGCATATGTGTGTGTGAGTGTGAATGTATATGTATATGTGTCTATGCATGCACAAATGAATTAGAAGCAACGGGTGATGCAGGCCTCAACGCCTCAGATCCCAGCCGTTACAAGGATTTCGGGGTGAGGCGCACTGGTATGTCAAAATTTGATCGTTTTTATGCAATTATCACTTTTGTTATTATTATTATTGTTTAGGTTGAAACAGCAGCAATCTTCAAGCAATAAGTCTATTTACATATTGAGACATTTTCGATCTCATCAACAGAATATATTTATAGTAGTCGACTGTGCCTTTCATCCTTTCGGGGGCGATAAAGTAAGTAGCAGTTTACACACCGGGGTCAATATATTCGACTTAATCCCTTTGTCTGTCATTGTTTATCCCCTCTATGTTTAGCCCTCTGTGGGCAATAAAGAAATCAATTTTAAAAATGATGAGATTTCCTATGTTTTCTAGTAGTTCCCAATTTGTCTAACCAAAACTTCCACAAGTGACTGGATTAGTAACGCCGAATTTAAAATTATAAAACGAAAAATACTAAGAGTTCTTTATATATTTTAAGTGTTATATAGCGGTGGGTTGGAAGAACCTTTAGCATGGTGGACATGCTAGTAATATTTCGTCTATGTTTACGTTTTGAGCTCAAATTTCGACGTAGTTGAATTTGGCTTTCATCCTTTCAGGGTCGATAAAATATGTGCAGTTAAAGTTCAAGGGCGTATGTAATCGACTTACCCACCATCTCAAAAATTGCTAGACCGGTGCCCAAATTTGGAACCATTGTATATTCTAAGCGTAAGGCGGACAAAATGATGGTGAAATGGTCACTCGGATACCGTCCTCAAACTAATATATATTATGTAGTGTGTGATCGAAGCTGAAAAGTTTCACAAGGCGTTATTCTGGCTTCAACGCATCTCTGTTATAGGTTCCCCCGTTTTCTTAATTCTCCTTGGAATGTGATCCTCCCATCTGGCACTATTTACGTAGGAAGACGTTGAGCATTGTTGATATTACAGTTCTTGCTTTGATTTTGTTTCTCTTTTAAAGTTGATTATTCTCCTGGTTAGATTTGTTTGTTTTTCAAATGTTGCTGCATCAGTTGTAATGCCATAGTTGTTCTCTTTCACGACAAATACAGACGACAGAACACTAATTATCGTTTTGTGGGGTGAAAAGTAAAATACAGAGCACCAGCATTTATTTAATTAATAGTTAAATTCTAAAACAATAATGGTTCAATGTTTTCGTGGTTATTTTGGTTTTGTTGTTATTGCTGTTGTTGTTTCGTGTATAGTTGTTACAATTGCTGCACTTGATGATATAGCTGCCGCAGTTTTTCTTCTTTCGCAAAGCTAAATTCAATTATAAACGAGCTATAGCCATGTTAAAATCGAATAATCTAAATATGCTTCAGGGTGAAATAAAAATGCCCGTCTGCAATCGAAAGTGAATCTCTACTTTATTTCAAACTTGACGGATACTCTGCATTTAACCAAAACACGTGCGCGCATTATGCGTGTGTAACTGTGGATAGTAGCAATAGTTAGCTTCGTCAACGCCTGTCTTTCTCTTACGTTACCAAATTAAGTGCAGTTGATAGAAGCGTGGACTAAAATTGTAATACAATTCTATATTTAAGAGATGAGGAATTATGTACATTATTTATATTATTTACAGTTAATGGATATTTGTCCTCATCTTGTTTGTTGTTAACACAAAGTTTCGGGTGATATACTCTCCGGCCTTCATTAGGTGTCTTGGGGAGATTTCGAACCTGGGTTATCATTCCTAAGGTATTTTTCGATGTTGTTGTTGTTGTTATCATTATTATTATTATTATTATTATTATTATTATTATTATTATCATTATTCAGGTCACAGCCTAGAATCGAACTTGGAATCTTGGGGTTAGTATCCCACGCTCTTTGCAACTACGCCATATGCCCATGGGCATACACAAGACACACAGAGTTGCGCTCGGTACTGAAGTGAAAGCACGTTATATAAATACAACTACTGAATAATAATAATAATAATAATAATAATAATAATAATAATAATACAATAATAATAATAATAATAATAAATAATAATAATAATAATAATAATAATAATAATAATAATAATAATAACAATAATACTGGTCAATTACTGAAATATGTCAGCTCGACAGAAAAATAAGGAAACTGTTGACAATGCATAGAATGCAGCACCCTAAGGCAGATACAGAACGACTCTATCTGCCAAGAAAAGAGGGAGGCCGTGGTCTTTTGCAACTGGCAATAACAATGAAGATTGCTACAATTGGCCTAGACACCTACCTGAAAAACTCTGAGGACTGGATGTTAAAACTTGTCTCAAAACATGAAAACAAGAAAGCATCATACTCAGTAACAAAACAGGCAAAGGAATATCTAAGTGAATTCCGAATACAACCAATTTCGGAATTAGAGATAGACATACAAGAAACAAGCACAGAAAAAGCTAGGCGCATGAAAACCCGTGCCAAAACTGCGGCCTTAGATATTCTGAATAATAAATGGCAAGAAAAACCTCTCTACGGCAAATACCCAAAGAGAGCGAATAATGCAGATATCGACAAAGCCCTGACCCATCAATGGCTAATGGCCTCTGGCTTAAAATCTGAAACAGAGGGGTTTATCATAGCAGCTCAAGATCAATGCCTACCAACAAGAAACTACCAGGCCAACATATTAAAGATCAGAAGCAGTCCAACGTGTCGTGTATGCAAGCAACAAAATGAAACCATTGACCATGTGGTCTCCAAGTGCAGTCTTCTAGCGCCTACAGAGTATCTCAACAGGAACGATAGAGCTGCACAACATATTCACTGGGTAATCTGTAAAAACCTGGATTTGCCCCATGAAAAAAACTGGTGGGAACACAAACCACCCCCAGTGCTTGAAAATGACCACATCTCACTCCTCTGGAACTTCACCATTCAAACTGACAGGAAGATAGATGCAAATAGGCCAGACATCATATTGAAAGACTTCAAACAAAGAACATGCCTCCTCATTGATATGACTGTCCCAATCGATATAAACGTATCTGTCAGGACCTACCAAAAACTGAGCAAATATAAAGATCTTGAAATAGAAATCAGCAAAATGTGGAAGCTGAAGACTAAAACAATACCTGTTGTCATAGGTGCCCTGGGAATGATAGCAAAAGGGGCTGATAGCTACCTAACTTAGATACCAGGAAACCCAAAAATGGCAGAAGTTCAAAAGATAGTGCTCATGGGAACTGCTCATATCCTACGCAAAATACTCTCTATGTAACCTCAAGGTTTAAAACAACCATAATTTTCGGTTTAAAAAAAAAAAAAAAAAAAACTTTTTTTTTTTTTAGACACTCATTAGTACAACATCCCCACCCCCCAAATATATGGCACACTAGGCATAACAACAACATGAACTTCCAACCCTGTTGTCTCTTGAGGTCTCTGGGTGAGACTTGGAGCCAACTTGTACAAATATAAAGCAAAAGTCAAACATAGAATAATAATAATAATAATAATAATAATAATAATAATAATAATAATAATAATAATAATAACACGGACAATAACAAGATCGAAAAATACCTAAGGAATGAGAACCCATGTTCGAAATTTCCTCCAAGACACCTGATGAAGGCTGGAGGGTATATCAGCCGAAACGTTGTGTTAACAACAAACAAGATGGGGACAAATATCCGTCAATTGTAAATAATATAAATAATGTTCCAAACTTAGTATACTCAGCTTTTACGAGTTCGACCTGTGCGGAGGTTCTTGCTACATTAAGTGAAATATCATTCGTCTTGCTTTCTTTCGTGAAGGCGCGTGGTTTAGTGGTTAGGGTATTCGGCTCACGATCATAAGGTAGTCAGTTCGATTCCCGGCAGTGTGCTGTGTCCTTGAGGAAACACTTTATTTCATGTTACAATAGTCCACTCGCAGGTAAAAAGGTGTAGTACCTGTATTTCAAATGGCCAACCTCGTCACTTTTTGTGCCACTTTGAATCTTCCTGAGAACTGCATTAAGAGTATGCGTGCACTATGAGTACTCAGCCACTTTCACGTTAATTTCACGAGCAGGCTTTTCCGTAGATCGGATGAACTGGAGCCCTCGTCGTCGTAAACGACGGAATGCCATTTACATTTGCTTATTTGGGTTATCTGAGGAGAACTGAAATTGATCATGTATAATTAACGAATGCTAGAAACGTGTAAGCTTAATGCATTTTTACTGACATTAGAAATCGCAGAAATTAACTGGATTTCTGTGCAAAATGAAAATGACTCACTCTGCTCCGGAAAAATGTTGATGTTATTGACAATTATATTATCATATACTTGGTACTTAGAACATATAAGTTATTGCTCTTGGAAAATCTCAGGACAAATTATTACAACTGATAAAGTACACAACAAGAAAATTTCTACTTAAAATATTGCAGCTAAGGATAAAATTTTAGATTCAGGAAATATTAACTTTTATTAAAACTAAATATTTTATTACAAGTTATTACTTCTATTTGTTATTACTTGTTACTTCTATTAAATTATGATATTTTTTTGCACTTTAACAAAATTGTTTTTTTTTATTATTCATTAATAATTAGAAATTTAGAAATAGGTTGTAAACAAATAGTAGAACATAATTTGTACAATAAATAGAATAATACAATATAATATACTGTACTATATAATAGTTATATGTTAGTGTGAAATCTACCTACACTACCGTCAGAAATTAATTAGCACTCTTGATTTGCTCTTCACTCAATGTATGTGCTGTCACCTAGTGGCCATATCTCGAACTATTGCTTTGTTGCGAGTTCACTGTTGCGCAGAACGATGACGTAACTTTGTTTGCAGAGCAGTTTGAGAGTCTACAGCCTTATGATGTTGACATAGCAGTGCAACAACAACTTGGAGTGCGGATGCAGACAAATCTTCCTTTGTTTAATAGATATAGGTAGCGCCTCGCAAGGACCGAAATCACACCATACTAAGTTTTCTCATCGCGTAAGACATTTTGAACAGCTGATAGGTTAATTGATTTAACCTATTTAATGTAGAAATTTGAGAAGTGCTAATTAATTTCTGACGCAAGTGTACAACAACAAGTTCGCGGTAAAATTTGCTTGAGTTATTGCCTATGTTATGGTCAAGTTTTCACATTTATGATTTTGACTCAATGCCTTTGACAATGAATTTGCCCACCATATATACTATTCTGCTTTGCATAAAACTTTAGCTATATTGGCACTTCTGGCACTCATTTTAAAAATATTCTAGTTTGTCAATATTTTCACAAAATGATGTTACCTCTATTTATTATAATGTTACTTTGTATATTAAAATCAAATAAATTTTAATATTCAAATTTTATCCTTAGCTGCAATATTTTTAGTAAAAACTTGCAGTATCGCCCGGCGTTGCTCGGGTTTGTAAGGGAAATAACTATATAAGCATTTTTAGAGATGTCAAGTATAATAGCCATCTCAATATGGCTAACCACAAACGGGGGGTGTTACTGTAGCTTTTTACGTTCTGAGATTTAATAATAAATATTTAGAGAGTTACTTCCCTTATATATGCTAAAAATGCATTAAAAATGGGGAAAATTTATGGTATTTTTTTTTAAATCATAGACTCATCGTAGACGCGCGCTAATACCCAGAAGGGCTCGATATGAATCACGACTATAAGATACCCGGATTTGGTTAAACTGCACCGCAAAATGTGGGAGTAGTTAGGAATCTAAATCGTAGGAGACAGACAGCACACAACTTCACTTTTATATATACAGATTTTCTTGTTTTTACTTTACCAGATGTAATAACTTGCCCTGAACTTTTCCAAGTGTAATAGTTTCTCCTGTACTTTCCCAAGTTTATAATCTTCACAATATTATTTCTCTTGCTCACATTTTTCTACGTAATCTATATGTTTTCCAAGCTAAGCTAATTAATAACGTGTCAATTAATAAATCAAGGTTTACCTTATTGAAAATTGAATAATAAATTTAAAGTGTGTGTGTGTGTGTGGGTGTTTGTGTGTGAGTGAGCGTGAGGGTGAGAGA
This sequence comes from Octopus sinensis, assembly GCF_006345805.1. Lineage (NCBI taxonomy): Eukaryota > Metazoa > Mollusca > Cephalopoda > Octopoda > Octopodidae > Octopus > Octopus sinensis. The sequence goes on from NC_043003.1 coordinate 112,358,540, forward strand.
GACGTGACAGCGTACATTTTTTTTTTTATTTTCCTTTGCATCTTTTTGAGTGAGTGAATGAGTGATTGACTGAGAGAGATGTGTTGTCAGAGAGAGAGAGAGAGAGAGAGAGTGCGAGAAAGTGTGTTGCTGCGTGTGAGTGACAGAGAGAGAGAGAGAGAGAGAGAGAGGGAGAGAGTGATAGCATAACTTTTTTTATCTATTTAGTTTTTCTCGCATCTTTTTTTAGTGTGCAAGTGATTAACTGAGAAAGAAAGAGTGAGATGCCGTCGTGTATGTGTAAAATGGCTAGGGTCAGTCACACACAAACAGAAACACATGCGTACGTGCATAATCTGTCGTATACAAGTACATGCATAGACATATATGCATACAGGGCGGCATAGATATATGCATACAGGGCGGCGAGCTGGCAGAAGCGTTAGCGCGCCGGGCGAAATGCGTAGCCGTATTTCGTCTGTCGTTACGTTCTGAGTTCAAATTCCGCCGAGGTCGACTTTGCCTTTCATCCTTTCGGGGTCGATAAATTAAGTACCAGTTACGCACTGTGGTCGATATAATCGACTTAAATTCGATTGTCTGTCCTTGTTTGTCCCCTCTGTGTTTAGCCCCTTGTGGTAGTAAAGAAACAGGTATTTCGTCTGCCGTTACATTCTGAGTTCAAATTCCGACGTGGTCGACTTTGCCTTTCATCTTTTCGGGGTCGATTAAATAAGTACCAGTTACGCACTGTGGTCGATATAATCGACTTAAATTCGATTGTCTGTCCTTGTTTGTCCCCTCTGTGTTTAGCCCCTTGTGGGTAGTAAAGAAACAGGTATTTCGTCTGCCGTTACATTCTGAGTTCAAATTCCGACGTGGTCGACTTTGCCTTTCATCCTTTCGGGGTCGATAAATTAAGTACCAGTTACGCACTGGGGTCGATATAATCGACTTAAATTCGATTGTCTGTCCTTGTTTGTCCCCTCTATGTTTAGCCCCTTGTGGGTAGTAAAGAAATAGATATGCATACATGTTTTTATATGTGTACTTGTGATGGAGAGAGAAAAAGTCAGTCACTGAGTGAGGGTGTGTATTCTCAGGACAATTTTTTTGCGTGTATATATAAGTAGCTAAGTAAACTTTACACTATCACTTTCTTTTCTCCCTCTCTCTCTATATATATATGTCTACACGCAGACACACACAAACAGCAACACACACCTTCTCTTTCTCTTTCTCTCTCTTTCTCCCTCTCTCTCAGTCAATCACTCACACATTCACAGTAAAAAGATGCGAGAAAAATAAGTAAAAATACACGCTGTCATCCTCTCTCTCCCTCTCTCTCTCTATCTCTCTCTCTCTCTCTTTCGCACACACATGCAGACACCTTCTGTCTCGCCAGCCCCACCTCCATCAACACATACACACGTCCATATCCATTTCCACTCTCTTTACTCTCTTTTACTCTTTTACATGTTTCAGTTATTTGAATGTGGCCATGCTGGAGCACCACCTTTAGTCGAGCAAATTGACCCCAGAACTTATTCTTTGTAAGCCCAGTACTTATTCTATCGGTCTCTTTTGCCGAACCGCTAAGTGACGGGGACGTAAACACGCCAGCATCGGTTGTCAAGCAATGCTAGGGGTACAAACACAGACACACAAACACATACACTTACATACAGATACATATATATATACATATATACGACAGGCTTCTTTCAGTTTCCGTCTACCAAATCTACTCACAAGGCATTAGTCGGCCCGAGGCTATAGCAGAAGACACTTGCCCAAGATGCCACGCAGTGGTACTGAACCCGGAACCATGTGGTTGGTTAGCAAGCTACTTACCACACAGCCACTCCCGCACCTCTTTCACTTTATACTAACTTCCAACAAAATATACATTTCCACTCACAAAAATAAATGAACGAAAATTCTCTACGGAAATTACCGAACGCCGTACAACGAAAGATTGCCAAAATGGCTAAGTTATTGCCAAAATTTCTAAATAATATTTGAATTATTTTTCATTTTTATGATATAATTGCATCAATTAATACAGATGACGTAATTAAACTAATTGCAAATTAGCAGTGTCGTTGATAATTATTTCCTTACCTCAATGATGCCGGTGACATATATTAAAAGTCCCCTTATAGAACTATATTCACAAAAAAGTATAGAAATATATTACCACCTTCAAATTTGAGAAACAAACGCTTATAATTTTTTTTTTTTTTTAAACTTCATTGTATGAGATTGATACCACGAAAGTCCACGAATTGAGCATTATCATTTAAGCTTAATTGAAATGTAGATTGTTTTTAAAATAAAAAAGTTAATTATACTTAAATCCAATTTTTTGCTTTGCTTATATTTTTTCATGGTATTTTACCTCAACTTTTTATAAAAAATTGTATAGCATGGGATCAATACCATGATATTCTTCATGCTTTCTGCTATCATTCACGCTAAGATAAATATATTTTGCTTTTAAAATAAACCAGCTATTTAGATCTAAACTTGACTGGAGATGCTACTTAATTTCCTATAACTTTGCTGCAAATATTTTGACGTAAACTTTTTTCTACTGGACCAAATCTCAATTTTATATACCAAAACGTTGCTAGGGACAAGCCCTCTTCAAAAATGTTAACAGTTTTCAATTTGGTTAAGAAGTGAATTAGCGAAAAGCTCTGAAGCTGCTGCGTGTGAGTAAACTGCGGCATTAAGAATATTATTCAACTATTACCGCAGTTACATGATATTATTCTTCGTATTAAACTTTCGTTTGCTTCAGTCATTGGATTTCATCGAAGTAGGGGCACCCCCTTGAAGTGTTTACTCGAACAAATTACCCCACACTTAATTTTTGTTTTAGATTTGTTCTTGTACTTTCGTTCAATTTATACCGAACGGCTATGTTACGGGAACGTCAACAAGCCAACACTGGTTGTCAAACACGGAAGTGGCACAAACACAAACACGCATGTGCGCGCACGCAGTGTATCCTACATAGTACCCTTATAAACAGGGCTAATTTAGCTGTTCCTTCATAAATTTTAAAATGATGAAAAGCCTTAATCGATTTTCTAATCTTAATGGATTCTCATCAGAAGCGTCTACATCAATTTGAACAATCCCAGAGATACACGTGGCCAATATGTTTATATACTTATCAATTTTAGTAGCTACATATGATGGGCTTCTTTCAGTTCCCATTCATCAAATCCACTCACATGGATTTGGTCGGCTCAGGCTTTGGGAGAAGACAGTGGTTCAATACTTTCTGCCATGTGGTAGCAAGCGATTTTCTACCACACGACCATTCCTGCACTTAAGTAGATTTTCATATATTATAAACTTATAAACTATTAGGCGGAGTAATGGTATCGACTAACTCTCTCCTCAAATTTACTAGCCTTGATCCTAAATTAAAAACCGTCACAAATATTACTATACAATCTTTAATCCCTCATTCTAAAAGTCGCAACCGATTCTTAATAGTGTTTCCACTAAGTGGCGTATGCCATCATAATTCTTTGCTGAGTTTCTAATATATTTTTAAGAGATGTCTTACTTTATGTTGATTGAATTTAATAATATATTCATTAGTTATCGTGTCCTACTAAAGACACCAGGTTTTAACGGAATAAGAGAAACGGATAAATTGAAATATTTATTTATTGATCATAATACTTCATAGCAATACTTCATTAGAATATGTTAGGTTAGCTTTCCATTTACTCATGCTATTTACAAATCAACTTCATACATCCTCTGAAACTATTACCGTCTCAAGCCATAATGTTGTAGACGTGAAATAGCTGAGTGCATATCGTATTAGTGTAAGAATCAGTGAACTTGGAAAATCGATAGCGACTTGGACAGAATTGTGGTATTTAGTAGCGTCTCCTTATGTTAACACCTCTCCCCCGTAATTGACTTTTACTTCCATATTCACGAGGTCCCTGGAATTAAGCAACAATCAAGTATAGCCGTAGATTTATATTGATTATACGTTTCCAGCAACTGGGGGACATTTTGGCCCTTTCAGAGATTATTAGAGGCGGTGGTATTTGTTAAAGTGCAATACAAAAATAGGTCTCGACTTATTTTATGTTTTAGTTCAAGCCTTACCGGGGAAACATTTGCATTACATCATGCTGGGCTCTATACCAGTTTTTTTTTATTAAAATGAACATAAGGCGGTGAACTGGAAAATCATTAAAACGTCGATAAAAATACTTAACGGTAATTTTACAGTCTGGCAAGGCGGCGAGCTGGCAGGATCGTTAGCACGCCGGGCGAAATGCTTTGCGGTGTTTCGTCTGCCGCTACGTTCTGAGTTCAAATTCCGCCAAGGTCGACTTTGCCTTTCATCCTTTCAGGTGTCGATATAATCGACTTAATCCGTCTGTCTCTCTTTGTTTGTTCCCTCTGTGTTTAGACCCTTGTGGGTAGTAAAGAAATAGGTAATTTTACCTTCTGACATTTTACATTCTGAATTCAAATTCCACTCTGGTTACTCTACCATTCAAACTTTCGGTATCGATGAAATAAAGTATCAGTTAAAAACTGGAATTGATGATATCGACCCACAAGCTCCTCTCAGAATTGCTGGCAACGTGCCTAAATCAAATCGGAATAGATAAACCATACTGTTGCGCTAATATTCTAGTCAGTGGTACCGCTCCTTAAATTAGTGTACGGTAATGTGCTAGACATAGTGTTTGAAAGTATTTTATATTCTCTTTCTTTCTCTCTTTCCCTCTCTCTCTCTGTTTATTATTTTTTTTCAATATATAATTTATTTGTGGACCATCTACGTTCATTCTAAGCTTCGTTATGCCTTTCTGCATATACAGGATCTATAAAACACATACCAGTCGTTTAAGAAGGGCTAGATGCAATCAACCGACTAAGTCAACCGATCTGTAGTCTAGTAAGCATGTAAGAAAATGTTCAAATGCTGAAATAACGGTATTTTCAGTTTTGGTTGTGTCCTTCTCTATGCTTCCCAGTTTTTTTTTTTCAATTACAAATATACGGAAATTACGTCATCTGTCTGTCTGATACAGGAAACAAATTAGTATGCATTGTTCAACATTGAAACATGCGGATTTGCTATAGTCAAGGATATAGCTGCAGGACTTCAGGGGAAAACGATGAGTAATGGAGAGAAAGAGAAAACGAAAGAATTAAAGTAAGATACAGACTACATATACTTACATAGATTATATATGTGTGCATATATGTGTATGTATGTATATATATATATATATATATATATAATATATATATAATATATATATATATATGAACACTCTGAAAAATTGATATGTATTCATATATCTACACACACACACATATACATATATATGTATATGTGTGTCTATGTATCTATGTATGTCTGCAGTTGAAAGCAGAGAGAAATAGAACAAAAGTATCAGGATATATAGACAGTGATGGAGTTGAGTCGAAAGCGTCCGGCGTCGCTGACGCCGACATATGAAGTGGATAACGGACGAAAGGAATGGAAATAAAGGGAAGGTGGAAATGTAAGTGCTGAACATAATGGAATTCTCGAAGGTCAGTGAACAATTATGAATATGCTGAGAGAAAGAAGAAATGAGTTAGGCTAGACAGTGGATCTAATCAAAGGAAGAGCAGAACACACAGTTATATGAGCAAATAAAGAAAAGAAGGAAAAGAGTTTTAAAAATGCTGTCCGTTAAAAACAGCAAGGAGAGACGAAAAGCGAAACAACCGATTGACACAGGAGTTTATTTTGAGACTTTCAAAGGATGAAAGGAGAGTCTGATGTATATGCTAAAAGAAAAGAAAGTTGGTCACTATAGTAATGTAATTTGATCTCAGGATTATGTTTTAGCAAAGTTGGTGATGTACAATTGTAAGTTGGATGGAATGGAAGCACTCCGTCGGTTACGACGATGAGGATTCCGGTTGATCCGAATCAACGGAACAGCCTGCTCGTGAAATTAACGTGTAAGTGGCTGAGCACTCCACAGACGCGTGTACCCTTAACGTAGTTCTCGGGGATATTCAGCGTGACACAGAGAGTAACAAGGCCGGCCCTTTGAAATACAGGTACAACAGAAACAGGAAGTAAGAGTGAGAGAAAGTTGTGCTGAGAGAGTACAGCTCAATAAACACTTACAACGGCCGGTCGGGAATCGAAACCGCGATCCTATGACCGCGAGTCCGCTGCCCTAACCACTGGGCCATTGCGCCTCCACAACAATTGTAAATTATAATGCATAGAAAAGTGAACATCGCGCAAGCTTTACTTATCAATTTGTTGAACGCGAGAGAAATTTTATCTATTCATTTTTATATAATGAGAATGAATTCTTCATCAGAAATACGGGATGCTTGAGATGGGCTCACTAGTAAGATTTCTTTGAAATGTTTTTTTTCACTCTACGATCAGTATACTCTTTTACTTGTTTCAGTCATTTGACTGCGGCCATGCTGGAGCACCACCTTTAATCGAGCAACTCAACCCCGGGACTTATTCTTTTGTAAGCCCAGTACTTATTCTATCGGTCTCTTTTGCCGAACCGCTAAGTAACGGGGACATGAACACACCAGAATCGGTTGTCAAGCAATGCTAGGGGGACAAACACATACACACAAACACACACGCATATATATATATATTATACATATATAATATATATATATATATATATATATATATATATATATATATATATATATACATATATACGACAGGCTTCTTTCAGTTTCCGTCTACCAAATCCACTCACAAGGCTTTGGTCGGCCCGAGGCTATAGTAGAAGACACTTGCCCAAGTGCCACGCAGTTGATTGAACCCGGAACCATGTGGTTGGTAAACAAGCTACTTACCACACAGCCACTCCTGCTGGTATATATATATTAACGTTTCAGTTAATATTCACTTAGTATTAAGTGTTCTTTAAAATAATATTATTTTAACATTGAAATCATGCGTGTGAGAAGAAGTCGACCATAACGAAATAATTAGTGATTTTTTATAAATAACCAATTAAACACTTCCATTAAATATAATAACCTAATAAATCTTAGCATAAAATGAAGCAACAACATAAACAATAAAGCTAACCCTGTCCCCATACAACACAATAGAAGCTCTCTAAAAATACTAGGACAACATATGGGGGTATAATCAATGTGATGAAGAATACACTCAAAACTGAAACAAAAAAGGGACCTTTTAAATAACTACACACACATTACAATAATGAACAATAGACAGCCCATCATCAGCTGTTCTTTTTGAAATCACTACCGTTTCTGAAACGTTAGTAAATTGTAAAACGGTTGGCTAGGAAACTTACACTTCCGTTTATTTTATTTTATTTATTTTAATTATCTATATATCAACAGCTTTGAAAAAATGCAATTTGCATTCTTAGTTTCCTCCTTGTGAACTTTTGTTACGTTTAAATTCGTTTTTAAGAGTAATTTTTGTTGTGCATAAAATAATGTTTTATTAATAACAAACCGTCAAAAGTTATGTAAGTTGTTTTATTCATAATGGTGCTAGCCTAATTCATAACTTCTTTATGCATTAATTTATCTATATTATTGATTAGGGATGAAAGTTGAGTACGTGTTCTCTGACCACTTGTCAACAAACCGTGAAACGACCGGTCTTGGTCAGGAGTCTTCACCTATTTAAATTATCACTTGCATACATTATGTATGTGTGCGCGTGCCCACCTGCCTGGCATAAAGTGACAATATTAAAACATAAACATTTGAAAACAGCAAGTAACAATTTATTCGTGGTACCACTTCTATGATTAAAACTCATCAATTTCCTCTCTGAATCAGGAGAATTTATTATTTGTAAGACTAGATATCGTATTTCGCCCGGTGTACTCGATGCTGGCATGGATGCGTGGGGAAGAAGCTTACTTTGCTTCAGTTTTTGGCTCAATCCACACTATGCGGCACCATAAGTAAATATCTACTATCGGTCCAGTTGTTCAATGCTTTATGAATTAATTTGGTAAATAGAAACTAAAAGGAAGCCTGTCATGCATATGTATGTGTGTTTGTGTGTGTGTGTCTTTGTGGCTTTGTTTGTCTTGCATCACCTCTTGACAAAAGGGGTTGGTTTGTACACGTCTCCTTATCTTAGCAGTTCAACCAGACTGCCGTCGATTTGTTCGACTAATTACTCCAAGGTGGCACCCCAGTATGGCCGCAGTTCGATGACTGAAACAAATAAAACGAAGAAAGACATTCCACAATCATTTCATGATTAGTCATGAGCTAGTGTTTCTTGTTGGCTTGATGTGGCAGACATGAACTAATGCTATACATTGGAGTTAATGAACTAAAATAAATGAACATCTCGAATTAAATATTTAACTGCGGGCACTAGAGATTTATAATAAAGAAAAACTTATCGATTTAGTCGCTTGTGGGTCATTACACTGGCTACTACTGTTACTAGTAATGCTGCCACATGTCATGGCGTGTAAATAATAGTTATTTTATCAGTCCCCAGTGACAAAGAGGAATCGAACACGCGAGACGCAACTCTGTTATTATAGCAGTAATTAGCATATAACTCTATAGCTATGTTTCTATAAATATTTCAGTTCTTTGATAGAGGGGGCGTGTCAATTCGTCTACACTTGCCTAATCAATACATTGGTTTTCTACCACGGACAAAACACGTTAACAAATCAAATTGCTCACTGATACTATTTATTAGCAATGGTCAAACATATAAAATATACCTCGAAATGAAAAAAAAAGAATAGAATGCCATTAGAACTGATATTAATTTCAAGGGGAAAAAATCTATGGAAATATGAAAGAGCTAAGTAATAATAATCAGTTACAAGAAAACATTGTAAGATTAATAAATTACCTGACAAGTTCAGCCGCGAGGAAACAATGACTTTCTTTTGCTGTTGTTTTTTTTAACGTTGTTTTTGATTTTGTTTTGTTTTGATTTTTTTTTTCCTTTTTCTTCGTTGCTGATTGAGCTTTTTCTACCTTCTTATCACAAAGAGAATATTTATCTCTTTCACGCATATTAGAGATATAACTTAGTCACGGCTTCTTTAGTGCTGCTTTTTATGACTTTTAATCAGAGAAACGTTCTACGTCAAGGAATTGGACTTAAAACGAAAGTAAATCATTTTGTTTCTTTTTTCTTCATATTCCGAATACTTCTTCCATTATTCGCCTCTTCCCTTCACTCCCGCCTTTAATCTTCGAATACCACCTACATACTATCTCTACAGTATGTCTTCTCTCATCTATCGTTGTGTCTATATTTATATCGTTCTTTCACTTTCCTGGTGACACCTTTAATTGACTTATTCCTTATATTTATTTCACCTTCACTGTCTTCGTTTTTGTAGAATAGATTTTCATTTAGTGGTTGTGTTTGTTTCATATCCAATTCCAAATTATCATATCTCTATTCCTCTCAGATTCTCTGTTCCTCATTCCTTCTCTCTCTATCTATCTCTCTCACTCACTCTCCCTATGTCTCTTTTCCCATTGCTCTCCGTACCTCTCCATCCTCTCTCTCTAATTCTACTTTCTGTTTTTGTATTCTTGTAAACACATTTCTTTTAAATTATTAATATCCGAAATATTTATCAATCTACAGATAAGCCATCTCTAAGGACTTATTATTTTCCCAATCAATAAGCGTATTTCAGCGTGTCATATTGATGCACAAACACAGAATACACATAATAGATAGATAGACAGATAGATAGATAGATAGATAGATAGATAGATAGATAGATAGATAGATAGATAGATAGATAGATAGATAGATAGATACATGTGTGTGTGTATATATACGTGTGAAGGCACGTGGCTTATTGGTTAGGGCATTCGCCTCACGATTGTAAGGTCGTGATTTCAATTCCCGTCGACGCGTTGTGTCCTTGAGCAAGACATTTTATTTCACATTACTCCAGTCCATTAACCTGGCAAAAATTAGTTGTACCTCTATTTCAAAGGCCGGCCTTGTCCCACTCTGCGTCATGCTGAATCTCCATGAGAACTACGTTAGGGGTACACGTGTCTGTGGAGTGCTCAGCCACTTGCACGTTAATTTCACTAGCAAGCTGTTCCGTTGATCGTATCAGCTGGGACCCTCTTCGTCGTAACCGACGGAGTGCTCCTCCATTTATATATATATATATATATATATATATAGAGAGAGAGAGAGAGAAAGAGAGAGAGAGAGAG
>NC_043003.1:112373787-112381287 GCF_006345805.1 Octopus sinensis
CAGGGAGAGCATCACAGTCGGGACAGCACAACACAGAACGAACGAATGGAGGATGAATTATAATAATAAATGTGAAATGGTTGCCTGCTCCCCACTCGCAAGCAATATCATGTAAGTGTTTTAGTTTAACGTTTTTATATCACTTTTCTTTTTTCTCTTTTTTTTCTTTTTTGCATCTCTTTTACAGTCATTGGAATTTCAAATCATTACTTACATTTTCCTCAACTAATCTATGACTGGCGGCAAGTCCTCGAACTCCACGCGTTAGTGAGATACGATAGACCGTTGGGTCTATCTTATTTCCCACCAATTCTCTCATTCTCTCACACCTCTCCTTGTGAAATTACAATTGCCTTGGTACTCTCAGGATAAAGTTCTGTAGTTAGCTTCACTCACTGGGGCTGCCTCTTAGTCAGTCTGCTCCCGTTCGGCGCCCTGCTGCTTCGCTTCCGATCCACCACCGTACGCTCCTCCTCCTTCCTCTCCGAACACTTCTCATTCACCGGGGCCGGCACATCGTCACTCTGCTCCCGCTCGGTGCCCTGCTGCTTTTGTTCCTCTATGCCTTTGTCGTGTTTCTGGGTACACTTTGCTCTCATGTGTCCGCTTATTACTCACTGGGGCAGGTTAGAGGTCGATCTGGTAGCGTGACGATCTGTTGGGAGAATAATTGAAGGACGTGCTAACTATAGGACAATAGAGAAAAACATATAAAAGATATTAGTTATTAAAAGATAAAATCTACCGGGTTTATATGACGTTAAAAAAGTGTGAAAATGTAACAGTATGAATTATCAATGAATCGCGGAAGCAGTATTAGTACCGAACAGCAATCTGTGTGCCTTACATAACGTCTGTATTTTTCCCCAGTAAGCCTCTTGTACAGTGCCAAAAGCACAGGAATATCAGTAGCGGTAAAAATGTCCACAGCTACTTATCATTATACGAGACGTTTTCTCAAGACAAAGAGTGGATAACTATTGCTAATTTTATACAAACACGCAGAAATCACGTGAAGTAGCAGTTCCCGATGGTGTTGGACATGTTTTGTCAACTATTAACATTTGTTTGCTTTTAGCACTAGACGTCTGTATACATTCCTTTCACAAGACGAATATCACACTATCATGACGTTTTCAAAGTATATTCTTGTTAATCAGATTATAAAGATCGCTATAACAGTATGACATTCAACAAACAAGAAGTGTTCAGTTGTTTGTAAAGTACTATTTATTATCTGTTGACAGACCAGATAGATAGAAAGGAAGAAAAAATAAACTGGTATATCGTAGATAGATAGAGAGCTGGCTGGCTAGCTTGCTGGCTGGGTGGCTGGCTGGCTGGCTGGGTGGCTGGGTGGCTGGATGGATGGATGGATGGATGGATATTATAGTGGGATAACCTTAGTTATCAAAATGGCTTCAAATTGGCCTAGTTGGTGGGTGCGCTGTTGTTGTTTATATTTTTTGATAGATTAAAAGGCTTATCCATGATATCAGTTGTAGAAAAACAGTTAGCTAGAGATATAGATTGACACGCTGATAGTCAAATTAAATATAATATTCTTGATTGGCGAATAAGTTTGGTCTGAATTTTGTTGCTGGTTGTGTTCAGTGACCACGCAAGATACATGACCACTCCTCTGACTATGTATTTATGTTTGTGTTCGTGTGGCCAGATGGACGGAATCCCATTACATTTCTAAGAAACAGTACGTATGATACTATGTTTCACGCTGACTTCGGCGGTTCGCTGTAGAGTTAAAACTTTTAATGAAAGTTCTTCGGTTTTTCAGGAGTATGACCGCATACATATACTCTACAAAAACTTTAAGTAGATAAAGATAGTTAAGGCCGGTCTATAGGGTTACTTTGGATTTCACGTCCATAAAGCGCCTAGCTTTACAGCGTTTCTTCAGGTCTGAAACCTCTCTTCAAAGTGGAAGGAGAAAAACTTTTTGGCTAGTTGTTGAATACATAGACAAATGAGGTTTATTCGCAAGGAATTGTCTCCCTACGACTGATATACGTAAGTTGGCTGATTGGCTTGTGAGTCCCAGGACTACAGAAGGAAACTTCTGAAGTGCAAGCATGATGTAAAACCTTCAGTTCTGGAATTTAAGATGTTCCCGGTTCAACGCATTATCGCCAGTAGCTGTATATGAAGATACAGTGGATGTTCAGAAGCACCTTCAAGCAGCGCCTCTACAACCAGAGATCCTCATTCAGCATCCCGGAGAGGCGATACGCCCACGTCCTTGGCCAGCTATGTGTAGCGCCTGAAGGATGAACGAACTCCACAAGTAATCTAATGAAATATCCCAGAAAAACCAGGCCCTACACCAATAGGAGCAAGCGTTGCAAGCTGTGCATAGCTGAACGGGCAAGAATATTAAAGAACTCCCTCGAACCGGGGAACATCTTAAATATCTGGAGGGAAGTCTTCGTTCCCCCTTACACTTCAGAAGATTCCTACTGCTGTCCTGGGATCTACCAGCCGATCAGGACAGTTACTAATAATGGTATAAAGAAGAAAATCCCTTACGTGTAACCCTTCGCTTTTGTCTGCTGTGAAGCTAGGCACTTTACGGATGTAAAACTGAGGGTAACCTCATAAATCGGCTTTATCTGCATTTAATTAGTCAACTGCTTTATAACTTAGAGAATGCTTCTCTTTCGGAATTAGGATTTACTGATTATATATATATATATACAATAATAATAAATATTAGGGAATAAATCCAAATTTACAGGGAAAAATCAGATTTAGGATTGAATCCAATTTTATAGAAAATATAATATAATATTAATTAGAGACAAAACCACTATTATGCAAATCAAACAAATAAAGACTTAATCCAATACATAAAAAAATTTATATAAATTAAATATAATTTATATAAAATTTTTATGTATTGGATTAAGTCTTTATTTGTTTGATTTGCATAATAGTGGTTTTGTCTCTAATTAATATTATATATATATATATATATATATATATATATATATATATAATATATATATATATTATATATATATATATAAATATATATATATATATGTTATAATTTCTAAATCTCTCTGAAGGAGAGATACATCAGCGGTACTGGGTATTAATTATTATTGGTTAATTAATGCGACAGTCCAGAGAAATAGGACGAATACTGCTGTTGATTAGCCTCTAGCTAGCTATATGACACACAAATCTGCGTCCATAATCCTTCGAACAGAGGAGGTCATCAACTACCTCTTGCTGACTTGGCATCCACTGACCGGTTTCGAGGTAGTTGCTCCTAATGAATGTGGAGCAGCCGAGTCCAGCAGGGGTCGCTGTTGACCTCTGTTCGAAGGTTTTATTATATATATATATTCAGAGAAACACATTCACCGATTTTCAAAAGTAGAAATGTTATACATTTTATATCTCTCTAAAGGAGAGCTACAGCAGCAGTATATCTTGAAATTTTGCCATAACAAGGTGATAGAATACATCAATCCAAAATATTTCTCATTCTTTCCTTTCACTTTAAAAATCATTCTTAGACTATATAATGTTTTCGTTTCATCCATCGGAATACTTATTCCCACTAAGTCAACGGAAGAGGTATAATTCTAATTGAAATATATTTCCCAGATATTTGTTCGGTAGTTTTCTGCAGTACCTTTTTATTAATAGCTAACATACTTCTGCATACTTCTTATCTGTATTAGTTAACCGAACACTCGCCTACTCGACGTTTGGACTAGGTTTCAGGTGTATTATTTAGACGAAGGTCAGTTAAGAATTTGCATTTTTGCTTGTCCATAACTGTTCCGTAAATAAAAAATCAATTTCACGTGTCGTGCTTCTGGGTGATCTTTGATTGCACAGATTTACACAAAGAAGCTGGCAGCAAAAATCATTAGCAAGTTCTCCGGTGTGTGTTTAGCAGGAAGTCATGAGCTGTTTCCTAAATAAGAATGCCTTAGTATTAAATTGTTAACTGTTTCTCTTTGTTTCTGCTTGAGAAAGAAAACTTTTGACCTGTCAGTGATGATGAGTTTCCCTTTAGTTTATATTGTAGTTAACAGTACACTTTAAATCTTCACCTGAACAATATTCAAGCGTTGGAGACAGAGCAGCAGTCAGTTTGTGTATTGCATTCATACGACATATTACAAGACCATTAAGCTTAACAAATGCTTTTGGCTTACTATAAGAAGATTTATAAACTTTATTAATCATGTAGTTACATATTCAGTATTATCAGCTCCAACTTAGAATTGGTGTTTCTGATTACTGAATTTGAAAATCTTCGTAACGAATGTGTTGAGTTTGTGATAAATAAGATTACAATACTCACTAAAACAATTTGAAAGTCCGTTATAATAATCCATTAATCCGACTAATTTAGGAGAATTTGATGAGAAGAAATATCTATCCTCTGCCTATCTCCAAAATATATTCACTTTTAAATAATGTCTTTGAGAGATAAATCCTCAAAATAAAGTGATGGCACAATATAACTGACCAAAATACAAATAATACCTGTCACTAAACCTCTGGAGTAATTTATCGCAGACTTACTGATGTGTGTGTTAAAGTTGAACATTACTCAGTACTATACGACATTCGATAAGGTATAATACAGTATTCTGTATTATTCAAGTTTATAATACAATATGTACTATTAAGTGATTGGTATTATATAGAAAAAAAAAATATGTGCCTTGCAGTGGAACTGAACCCGGTGCTATGTGTCTGGAATGCAAATTCCTTGTGTGTGTGTATATATATATATATCGGATATAAACCAGTGGTGTGTAAGTTTATCTATATATCGGATATAAACCAGTGGTGTGTAAGTTTATCTATCTCGCAATAAACGCTCTTTGTTTTGTCTGGCTTAACGATACTTGTTTTGCCCCTAATCTGGTTTTAATTTTATCTCTGAATTAATTCTTTTACTATTTATAATCCATTATAAAAATATGCTTCTATAATGTTTTAGTCCATTCGTCCGCGAATTTGGGACGTGCCCGTGCACTAATTTATCGTGTTTTTTTATTTCTGTTGTTTTTGTTGTCAACCTCTTGTCATTGCCGTTTTTTTCTATATCATTTGACATTTGAAATTCTATTTCTGTGTGACAAGGAAACTGACTAATGGAAATTCTGTACACTAATGGAATTGATGAATCTGTAACTGTTAAACCTTCAAGGATGAAATGTTATACGTGTATGGGTCTTCGCTTTTTAAAATATTCATTGGCTATAATCTTCCTGAAATACATTCAAGCGTTGTCTTCTCAATAGAGTGAGTGGTTTGCAATATATACGGTTCAAATATGAAAGTGTATCTCTTAGCATGTAACATTTTATTGATATCGCATGTTGAAATACACATATTCTAATATAGACATGGAATATCACTGAAGATCATAGGCGCCAAGAAGAGTTAAGCTGCCGGCAAGCTGATAACGTGAAATTGTTTAAATATTCGCCGATGCCATTTCGCTTCATTTATGCTTCAATTCATTTATGCTCCATTGAAGCCGTTCCAGAGCGCTGCAGTTCATACAGTTAATAGCTTTTGAAAATATGTTCACGTCCAGAAATACCATTCTCCGCTTTTCTACTCAATATTTCTCCTAGTCAAAATCATGCTCGTAGATAAATGCATTCACAGAATTTATCCCAAATGGTTAATTAAGAGACACTTATAAAAATATGTGAAAATAAAAAAAAAATGGATCCTGAGATATTCTTTTCAACTGACCATTAACAGCGAAACTTGAACATGAGGTACAGGACCAATCAAATTTTTGTGGATATACATTGCTTCACACACACACACATACACAGTTCTGGTCATCTACCCCACATCAGCATTAATCAATTCTTCCTAATTTAAGCTCATGTCCAGAGGTGTCGGTATTAGTCTTCGGTAGTAGTCTCTTACACCGATCCTAATATTTCAGCAGTACTTTATAATATCGATTCTGAAGTGTTGGAAAAAGAAGCTAATTTTTTGTGAGACTTAAACCCATTTCGTTAAAAGTTAGAGGTGCCAAACACAGCGTTGCTTTTTCTTGTATTTTTTGCGCTGCCCTATCGATACGGCCAGTTAATAGCATTCTAGTAGCGTTCATAATAATAACAATAATAATAATAATGTTTTATTTATTGGCCACATGGGCCTACATAGCACACACATGGACGCAAATACAAAGGCACAAATGTATATGCTTACCGAGTAAGCATATAAACAATAACAAAAATTAACAAAATTAAACAAATACAATTACTAAATAGCGCGGAGACTCCCAAGAGAAAACCGTGCAAACCCCACAGAAAATCAAGGTTTCCCTGACCAATTAGGCAAGTGCTTGCTCTCTCTCTCTCTCTCTCTCTCTCTCTCTCTCTTGCTCCCCTCAGAAGCGCATGCTCAGAGCAGGACTGATCACACAATGCTCGCCACTCTCGTCCACCTTTCAATAAATTTGCCAGAAGGAAGCTCCTTCCTCTCCACTCTGATCCACCTCTTCAAGTGAAACCTGAAAATGTTAGTCAGAGATTTGCCAGAGAGGAAAGTGCCTATCTTCAGCCCTTTCAGTCTTGTCCACCACAGAACCTCTTTCGCCATGGTCACCGGGCAGATGAAAACTGCCCGGCCTTCCCGACCAAAGAAAGAGGGAAGAGCAATCTTAACAATTGACTCGGTTGATACCCAGATCCGTGCGACAACACGTCAACAAGGGCTTGATTTAAACCCATACGTCAGAAATTGTTGGACATTGGACAAGTGCCTGCAGAACAGTTTCATTGCTCCGCGTATATCTCGGGCGGCTCTGACTGATGGTACTTCCGAGCTTGTGGAGTTTATCCCAAACCGGCAATACACTATGGTAGCATTGCTAGGCCGGGGATTTCTGGAAGTTATCCATTGACCCCGGCCCGAAAGTCCTCCAGAAAAGATCGGCCCGTTGTTTCTTATTGAAGCCCAGAATATCGATAAGAACGTCGTCACACCTATCCTCTACTAACCCACTATAGCATGCAATAATAATAATAATAATGAGAAGAAGAAGAAGAAGAAGAAGAAGAAGAAGAGAAGAAGAAGAAGAAGAAGAAGAAGAAGAAGAAGAAGAAGAGAAGAAGAAGAAGAAGAAGAAGAAGAAGAAGAAGAAGAAGAAGAAGAAGAAGAAGAATCCCTTCTACTATAGGGTCAGAAATGTTTGATAAAGTGGGTAGACAATTGCATCGTACCCTGCGCTTGACTGGTATTTATTTCATGGACCTCGAAAGGATGAAAGGTAAGGTTGACCTCAACAGGATTTGAACTCAGAACATAAAGACGGACGTCGGGAAATAGTATTGTAATAATATCTATAATTCTTAACATCAGTAACAACAGCAGCAGAAGTAACAGCAGCAACAGCTTCAGCAGCGACAGTAGTAGTAGTAGTAGTAGTAGTAGTAGTAGCAGCAGTAGTAGTGGTGGTGATGGTGGTGGTGGTAA
>NC_043003.1:112388787-112398787 GCF_006345805.1 Octopus sinensis
CACCAGTGTTCTGGGGAGGAAAGATTGTGTATAGTTGATGTGATGAAAGGGAATTTGACACACCAAGAACAGGGGAATTTGGAGGTTACTAGCTGTTCAAGGAAAGGCAACCGCAAGTTCTGGAGTGCATTTTATTGGGTAGTAATGTTAGAAAAGGTCGTCGATCAAAGGATGGCGTAAGTCCGTTTGTGGAGAGTGCAATCTACCGAGTTGCTATTTTCTAGTTGCGATCTAAGATGTTAGGTATCTTCAACACTATTACAGATGTGGAAGCAGTACATAATTGCGAGCTTTATTTAAGCATTGTAGCGTTTCGTTGCCTAATTAGGATCGAAAAGTCAATTGTAAGCTCCTACAAATTAATTTCTTCGCATGGTTAAATGTCGTAATTGAAAGTTTAACTCTGCGAAAGCATAATTGTCATAACATTACTATTATTTCGTTGCTAAAATATATTTTACTTAAGCTACAAATGACATGTAATTATGTGGGAATAACGTATTCTCGATTTTCTTTGATAAAAATCTCGTGCTTTTCACCAATTACGAGTATTCTTGAAGCCAGATTTTTACCTAAAAGGTTCATTATTTTAATTGGATAAAAAAGAACTAAGAAAAGCAATTTTCCCACTCTACTTCCGAAAATTTGGCAAGGCCAAAAAGTGAATATCATTCACTGAGACTTCTACTTGTAATCGGGTTTATACGCAATTTCCTATCTATTCAAGAGAAGAAAATATTGATACATATCCCTGATAAAGGGTACTATTTTGACATTTTTTTAAATAAATAGATATTTCTGAATAACAAAAGGAACGGTTAGTAATGAGTTGGGAGATAGTATTCAAGGTATCATGTATAAAGTGAGGCTTCTAAAAGTGCCATGTATTCGAGTACTTAGTTGATAAGGTGCTGAGAAAGTAAATGAGATGGCTACAACTTTTAAGTCATCGGTGTATTTCTTTCTATTATCCATACAGATACACTTTATTCTTGGCTAATAAATATTATCTACAGATTTTACTATTGTTTTTATCTCAATGTTCTAGATGAGTATGTATACTTGCAATTTAATGGGTCTGAAAATGTTATTTTTTATTAGTCGTAAGCTTTCCGTGTATGAACGCATGATAATTCTCGGCTATAATTCCGTTCAGAGTGTAGAAGTATCGCTAATCGCATTGCTGCTTCTGAATAATTTAATAGCTTTTTGTTTTAAGCTGGTGTCTACCTAAATTCAGTTCTATCTTTAAATCCGTTTGGGTTCTTATTTGCGAAATCTTAAGTGTTCAGGACAACGAAAACATTGTTTTTATCACTTCCTTTGCTCGTAATGCTTTTGTTACAAATCACTTTACTCATACGCACAAAATGAAATGACAGTAATATGCTATTGGGATTGTGGTATTTCCCAACATAACTTAAAAATTCGGCGTGAAACATTATATTAAAGTTTTTCTAAGAATTCGTAATTGATTTACAATTCTATTGATATTCCTAGAACAGAGTCTGATTTGACAATTTATCCATTTGCTTGTAATAAAGAGTAAAAGCATCTTACCTTATTTTACGAGAAATTCTCTTTCATAGGACTCTAAATGCATCTCCATTACTTTGGTTATCTATAGATTGGTGGGAACGTTTTTGTTGCTTCTTTTTTAAGTTATCCTTCTTTCTCTGAAGATCTTCAATTAGTCAATGAAATATGAAGCTCGCAGAGAACTGAAGAATTTTTACTTGGTCTTGAATCGTAGTGGCACGCGTTCGTATTATCATTTCTTGTTGATCTTCCCTCCTGCGGTTTATTCAGATTAACGTTTTAAATTGACCTTCCTTTGTTTAATTGAAAGGTTTTTCACTATATTTCATTTTTTTTTTCTTTTGTGAAATTACATGCCTTATTGGATTTACTGATTATGACTAGTACCTTACTGGTAGTGATTGATTTAATGAGATCATTTTCCATAGTTTCTTGTAAAATTACCTTTTGTATTAATTTGAAATTTAGTTGTACATGTGTGTAATTTAAATCAAAAGACGTAGTATTGAATAGTCTCGGTGGCGACAATGACTGGTTTTAGGTGCACTAATAAGAAACGATTCCACAATGAAACTTCTGTTTTGCATAAAATTTAATGAGCAGATCAATATAATTTACTAAATTACGTCTATCAAGGTCAATCGCATTACATTTATTCAGATTAAAACACTTCTCATTTGCATCGATTTTAATGAGTATAGTAAAATTTAATACATTGTTTTATATACATTTGTTTGTCGGAAGGACATCTTATTGGAAGCATGGCCTGACATCTTAGAAGGACTGGCTCCTAGCCTATGTAGAAATTAATAGAAACCAATTAATAGTTTTGGTATAAATTATGTATTTCAAAGCATCATAAAAAATTAAAACAAAACGGCAAGCTAAACTGCTGCTTTTACTGAAGCGCTATTTTAGGGGACATCAACAAAACGACACTGGGTGTCAAGCAGTTGTCGAGAATACACAAACATGCACACTCATGCACAGACACATACATTTATGTTCGTTGTAAGCGACAGAAGAAATATTGGTTTAAAATAGCAAGCTGTGTATCGCACTTAAAGCAGGTACATCATAGAAAGATTAATTAATGCAATGATGCCTCGAGATAGTATTAACCGGCGTAAAAGCCCCAATATATTTCAGCAGCAGACGAAATTCATCCAGAAGCGTTAGTAGCTTTGCTAAATGCGTAATCCTGACTCTCTTCGCTTCATCAGTGGCAAGTATTTAAGACACGTTCAGCCGCTATTGATATTGCAAAACAGAGATTGCAAAATAACTGATGTCGCAGTTAGCTAACGTACTGAACAAAATTCGCTATGGGCCACAATGGCAGTAATAGATTAAAGTAGCATTTCTTGTGTATCATGCTCCAGGTAGATAGATTGTTGAAAGCGTAATAAACTACGGTATTTGACTTATAGATTACTAAACATATCCATCATTTTCTGTTAAGATGTCTTATTGACGACTTTAATATCTTCACATCTCTGAAGAGAAGATTGCATTATTTTACACAATTTCATCCCTTTGGAATAATACTAGTGATATCTTCGAAACATGTGTCGGAGGTAAAAGAATTTAAATAACACCCACGTTTAACTCCATTTATATATACATACATATATATATATATATATATATATATATTATATATATATATATATATATAATATATATATATATACATTAATAGACGAAAATATTAGTAGACAAAAATCATCCATCAGCGATATTGGCATTGCTAAAATGCACATTTTGTCAGTAGATACTTTTGACATACTGACGAAGCCCAAAGAATCAGATGTACATTTAACAAAGCTACCACCGCCACAGGACGACTTCGTCAGTTAATGATATAATTTGTCTCCTTTGACACACACAATAAGTCGTAACTAAAGAAAATGGTGGCCGTATCTAAATATAAGCATATAAAACGGAGACGACAACCAGAACGTGGGGAGGCAAAACAGAAGAAATTGTTATAATAATAATAATAATAATAATAATAATAATAATAATAATAACCATCAGAGCATCACAACAAATCACAGCACATACCCAAGGCACACAGAGCTGTGCTCAGTAGTGAAATGAAAGCACGCTATAAAAATAAAACTTCTGAATAATAATAATAATAATAATAATAATAATAATAATAATAATAATAGTAATAATAATAATAATAATAATAATAATAATAATAAGAAGAAGAAGAAGAAGAAGTAGAAGAAGAGGTGTTTTGCTGAAAAAAGTATATAAACATATACATAACAAGATTCTCAGAACATCCAAATATGCGAAACGTACAGAATGGCACACAATTATGTAATGCACTGTCAATGCAATATAGAATTGAAGACGAAAACAAAGCATTGCACTTAACCAAGGCGCACGGAATTGCGCTCGGTAGTGCACTGAAAGCACGCAAAGTGAGGTTCCCGAAAATAACGACAAAAATATGTATATTTTCTAATTATGATTACTATCCTGTAAACAATTATATATTTAGAGATGAGAAGTATGGTAATGAGAAGACAAATATAATTGATTCCCGAAAATAAAAAAAAAGTACAGCAATATTCCTTTCATTTCATAATAGATGAAACATGAAAGTAATTTCATGAAGAAAGCTTTTTGTAGCGTCTATGTTATTAAGATTATCTAAGTTTTCTGTCTGGCAAACATATTGATAAGATAATTTGCCAGTCGTAGTGTCGACACTAATCGTTATCTACGTTTAAATTTATAAATATATGTAGACGAGATAAATATTTCGTATCTGGTTGTGCAGGTAGGGTGCAGCTGCAGACAAAATACTATTTCCAAACGTATTGTAAACAATTACTTTATGAATGCATGAATTACAGTAATATAACAATTCGCTCATTCGTACGTTCTATACAGCACTTATCCAACTAGCATTTCTGGTAAAGAAAAAAATGTTACTGAGGTATCTTCGTGATAGTCATTGTAGGTGAACAATCAACAGCAACTAACTTTAAAGAGGAGCTTGTAGGCAAATCTTCCGACCTTGATTCTACTTTTTATTTTATTTGAAATTGTATTTCAAGAACACTTTAACGATATTTAGGATCTTTTCGGTTTGAACGGCAGTTCTTAACATAATTTCTAGGTAACTAAACAATTTCTGCAATTTAAACCAATCAATGACCTCCATTGAGGTAAAAAAAACATTTTGTGCCGTATGAATATGTCCCTCGTTTAAGAAATAGATTGGGTTTATTTACATTTGTGAAGAAAACAAGATACCGTTCCCCCCACCCCTAACCTAAAACAGATTGAAATGCAATAGATCGATACTAGTGTCATAATTATGGGTGACAATTTCATATGACACCGCTAGAAAAACTGGCGTACAAACCGAAAAGATCCCAATATTTATATTCGTTCCCTCTCCAGTTCCATCTCTATTCATTTAATAACTTTCAGAAGATTGTTGCGTGTCTGCTCCGTTCTTTCAATTATTTAATAGTAATTTTTCTATTGGTTTAAAACTTTAAGCATTCTAAGTTGCTGTACATTTCAGTGAACTAATTTTATTAATTCCTCAATTTATCATATTTCTGGAGCTCTCAAACGAATTTTAGATATACTTTTGTTTTAAATATTGTTTTTTTGTTCTATAATTTAATGGGGACATAAACTCCTTTTGTAGATATAAACCATCGAGAAAACAGAGGTTGGCCACTATACACTCACACACACACGCACACACACACACACACACACACACACACATATATATATATATATATATATATATATATTCTTTTATTCTTCTACTTGCTTCAATCATTTGACTGCGACCATGGTGGAGCATCACCTTAATGGGTTTTAGTCGGAAAAATCGCCCCAGGTATAAATATATACCTGCATATATTTATATATACGACGAGCGTCTTTCAGTTCCCGTCTACCAAATCCACTCGCACAGCTTTGGTCGGCCCGAGGCTATATTAGAAGACACTCATCCAAAGAACCACGCGGTGGGACTGAACCCAGAACTATGTAATTTGGGAGCAAGATTCTTACAAGATTCTTACACCTGCGCCTATATACCAATGATACTGTTATATTTAATATGTATATTCGTTGTTCCTCTGCATTGTACTCATTTGTATGACATGGTTTTAGCACTTGAACACGACCCTAAAAATGGCACTGCATTTTTATTTGTTTTTGTTATTTACGAACCATTTATTACGAGGTTAAATTTTTTTACCTGCTTCATATAATCTTGGTGAGCCGACTTATTTCAGACAATGGCTATTCAGAATTCTCTTAAGCTTTACTTCTGGTATGTGTCTGATAAAATATTGCAGTATATGAAATCTTTCTCGCTGCCATGCTCATGTATGTATTTTTTCTTAGCTAAGATGAAGCAACCAAGGACGATGTGTTGTATAATCTGTTCTCAGGCACATGTTCTGCAATTACTTAATATATTCTCATTTATTAAAGGCATTCAGTGGTTTCTGATCTGTGATATTAGAGCTGCAATCAAGAATCCATCAATCTCAGTTGTGAGATTGGCTTTTCAGCTAGCGTTGCCATTTTTCTTACATTTTTTTTTTTACGATTTTCGACTTGTGGCATATTTTCTTGCCATCACTTTATAATTGTCTTAGCTTATATATTACCATTATTGTAATGCCCGTTGTTGGTTCAGACTTATCTTTAGAGTAGTCAGTTATTTTGTAGTCATTTTTAATCAAAACTTAGGTAGCCCTAACGAAATATTTTATTTATAACAGTTTTCTCATTTTTATGTTTATATTTCCTTGTATTTCTGGTAAATGTAATCATTTTTGTGCCAAATTTCAGGTTGCTTGCTCCGATTTTCCGCTAGCTATTGTTACTTGTTAATTTAGTATCTAATTTAGATGTCATAATTATAATTTATTACTTGAACGGCTAAAATATTCATGCCTGTTACCATTTTTGCAATTATTTCTCTTTAATTATTAAACTAATATGTCTATAATATTTTTCTTAATTTTTTCTTTAATTTGTGTGTGTGGTTTCTTCTTTCTACCTCAATAATTTCATACTGTTAGTAGATTTAGCTTGGCATTAGTGTTCTTAATTGGTTTTTTCTTTTTTTCTGCTACCTTGGCACATTTCACAAATATGAATGTCACGTCTATGCATCTAGTCATTGGATACGTCCGTTGCAATGTCTCCCGTTTACATGACATTCCTTATTAGTTTGGGTTTTAGGTGAGCGAATCAACTGTTTTCGCTTGTTTTTTATTTTGCCTTATTGATATGCATGTGAAACAAGGGTTCGGAGTTTTAATACGTCCCAGTACACCCCAGATTTCATTTTATTATCTTGGTTACTTTCCTTGCCATAATCTTCCATGATTACTCTGAGGTTATCTGCGTTGTTTTCAACAACTCATTGGCGATGATTTTTTTGCCCTATCCATAACCTTCCCGACCTTTGTGTATTTTACTTTTCTCACGGCAACATCAATTCTCATTTTACTCTTTACTTTGTGTTCGAGTCAAGTATTTTCTTTTGTCCAATGAAATGTTGTTTCTTTTATACCCACGAATTCTTTAAGAACTAGTGAGTTACATACTTTTTGTCTCAATCCATTTCTGTTGTAAGTGTAGTATGCCCGAATGATGAGGAGGTCTGATTCGTAATCACCGGGTTTTCACGTATTTGCTTCAGCAAAATGCCATTTGTTTTAACCTCGGTGCGCCCCATATCTTGTGAGTGACATTGAGTAAACGGAAACTGTATCGAAGCGAGTCCGGTAGATTGTGCTTGCAATCCTAAAGGTGCAGCCTTGTCATCCGAGTTCATACTGATTCGTCTGGAGAATTACGTTAAGGATATATGTGTCAGCGGAATACTCCGCGATTTATACGTTATTGCAGAAGGTAATTTTATCAAACTACCGAATACTCATCGTTGTTGAACGACGGAAACCCACTAACATATATATATATTATATATATATAATATATTATTATATATATATATATATATATATATTGGCCTGCTGGCTTAGCCAGCGGGGTGGCGTCATTTGAAGCCTAAAACAATGCGAAGCGCATTGTGACCAGGGATGGTGCAGCAACATCTGATATCCTGGTCGGTCATGCTGATCACGGTGATGTATATATATATATATATTTATATTTTTTATATATATAGAGGGCATTATTACACATACATGCCACACGCTAAGAGGGACAAAATTAGTCATTTCTGACAAAGATTTTACTAATCCCACCGAATGCAATTTCAAAGTAAGACATTTAAAAATATAGACTTGTATCACCTGTGATTTCATACCTCTGTATTCATCAGCAAGCCTGGACGTATCATAATAACGACCCTACCTCGTCTAAGGCCGAGCAGCTAACTGATCAACATCAACGAGCACATGGGTGAGTTTACATATATTACATCCGGTAAATGGCACTTTTACGAATTGCATTTCGGAAAAGAAAAGTTTTTTCGGAATAAAAATTTAGCAATTAAGGACAACTTCTTAATAGGAAAACTTAACAAGAAATTATCAGGTAGATAGCGTGAAAGACCTCATAAGAGAAAAAATTTCGAAAATAATTCTTTCTAATGAACATATTAATTATATATAGAGGGCATTATTATACATACATGCCACATGCTAAGAGGGACAAAATAGTCATTTCTACCAAGATTTTACTAATCCCACCGAATGCTATTTTTCAAAGTAAGACATTTTAAAATATAGACTTGTATCACCTGTGATTTCATACCTCTGTATTCATCAGCAAGCCTGGATGTATCATAATAAACGACCCTACCTCGTCTAGCCGAGCAGCTAACTGATCAACATCAACGAAGCACATGGTGAGTTTACATATATTACATCCGGTAATGGCAGACTTTTACGTATTGCATTTCGGGAAAGAAAAGTTTTTTCGGAATAAAAATTTAGCAATTAAGGACAACTTAATAAGGAAAACTTAACAAGAAATTATCAGGTAGATAGCGTGAAAGACCTCATAAGAGAAAAAATTTCGAAAATAATTCTTTCTTATTGAACATATTAATTTATATATAGAGGGCATTATTATACATACAGGCCACACGCTAAGAGGGACAAAACTAGACAAAATTATATATATATATATATATATAAAGTTGTCTTTGTATCTACATTTTTCCAGTTCTCCCGTTTTGTTAGTGATTTTTCTCAAATGGGGATTTCTATTCTCGTATTTTCTATCATTTTGTATATTTGTTTGCCATATTGGTTCCTTAGACTTTCATGTTCCTGAGTAGATCGAAGGAATGCTCTCTTTGGCTTGTCACTACAAAAGTTGCTCCATACATTTGTTCAGTTAAACTGGGTTTTTTTTCTATTTTATCATTAGCGCGGTAATGTGTGTGTGTGGGGGGGGTCATTAGCTCATAGGAAAACTTTCTATTTCTTTATATTCTTTAATTGTCTGCAACTGTAAAATGTCATGTTCATGATCTCAACCTTCAGAATTTCCTGTTTTCTTAAATCTTCCTCATAACTTTTTCATGCATAATTTTGTTTGCTTTGATTCAGATATGCTTTTTCTTACTCAGTATTCTGTAGTTTTGTTCAAGCTTAGCTCCATTCTGTTTTGTCGTTTACTTTGATTTGCACGTATAAAGTCTATTTCCATGATGTTTCTTTTCAAAGAAATTGTTTTGTTTTATTTTGTTGTTTTCAATTTTTTATTTTCTTCATGAATTATTTTTTGAAGTTATTTAATTTTATTATTTGATCTGAATTATTTATTTCTTTAGATAATGTATTCTTAATTTAAAAAGTCTTTAAGGAATTGGCATGAACTTCTGATAGGCGGACATTTAAAACCAGATTTTGGATGCGTATATTAGTGATGTTTCTGTTGTGAAGAGAGAATGCAGGGCCCATGACATGTTACGGACATTTCTGACATATGGGAGGGAAGACGGAAGAAACCAGAAACATGGTTTTAATGTTTGCAACAGAGTGACATCATCCATGAAAGCTGACAGTTGGTGCAAATAATCCAGGCGACGGGCTAAATCCACATTCACTTGGGCCATGACCCTATTTGAACTTAGAAGGTAAAGAACCGAAACATATATTTTAAGCTATTTTTATTATAGTTTTTACAGATTTGCCAATTCAGTGCCTTTGATTAACAATTATTGATAAACCGTCAAATGATGAAAGACAAAGTAGACCGCGTTGGGATTTGAACTCAGATCGCAGAATATCAGAACAGACACCGAAAATCAAACTATCCCTTATTCTAACAGTCTTAGACATAGCATTAGGCGACGCTTGAATGAAAGGAGATGAGACAGGTGTAGTAGTAAGATCTACTTGAAGGCCTTAGAAACTTGAAACGTGGTAGAGAGACGGAGAAAAAGGAACTAACAACAATAAAACAAGCGGTC
>NC_043003.1:112403787-112416287 GCF_006345805.1 Octopus sinensis
ATGCTTTGGCACCTTTCATTGAAGTCAATTCTTTTACTGAATCTGTATAAAATATATGATAATAATGTAATAAAAAAGATATAAAATGTCTCCAATTATATACAACGTTCAATTTCCTTTTGTCTATGCTAACATGTAGCTCCAGGTTCAATCCCATTGTGAGGCAAAATATAGAAGTCTATTCTATAGATTCGAGATGACTAATATATAACGAGTGGAATAAAATTGATGACATCTACGTCGAAGTCTGTCGTATGTGTGTTTGCATTGAAGGGCGTAGTTATGGGAGAGGAGAGTGGAGGCGCAATGGCCCAGTGGTTAGGGCAGCGGACTCGCGGTCGTAGGATCGCGGTTTCGATTCCCAGACCGGGCGTTGTGAGTGTTTATTGAGCGAAAACACCTACAGCTCCACGAGGCTCCGGCAGGGGGGTGGTGATCCCTGCTGTACTCTTTCACCACAACTTTCTCTCGCTCTTACTTCCTGTTTCTGTTGTACCTGTATTTCAAAGGGCCGGCCTTGTCACTCTCTGTGTCACGCTGAATATCCCGGAGAACTACGTTAAGGGTGCATGTGTCTTTGGAGTGCTCAGCCACTTACACGTTAATTTCACGAGCAGGCTGTTCCGTTGATTCGGATCAACCGGAACCATCGTCGTCGTAACCGACGGAGTGCTTCCCTCTATGGGATAGGAATTACAGCCGCCTCAGAGTGCAAGGGTGAAACATGCGAACTTTCTTCATGCTAATATGGAGGAACAAATTTTCTTTCCACTTAGTGGTGAGAACCCTTACTAGTACCACCTATATGTATATATTAATGCTTGTTTTTATGTGAAGCTGTTGCCAAAAATATTTAACTTTTCACTGAAGATATACTCAATCTTTTTTTACTGAGTAAATGATTGTTACAGTGACTTCGAGGTTTCGGACGAAGGCTGACCGGTTGAAATTTGAAATCACCAACAACCTTCTTGTTAAAGCTGCGGTTTTCGTGTGTTTGTGTATGTGTGTGTGTATTTATATTTCACGAATATATAAAGTGGGGAAAACCGATTGAATCCAACATTCGCATGGATGTGTCTGTGGCATTTATTTCAGCCGACTTTCATAGAAAACCCATTATTACTCTCGCCGTCGGAAATGCTATGATTCAGTGATTGAGGTACTACTCAGAAATGTTTAAATGAAAAGTATAACTGATTAAATCAATCGTATAGATAACTGTTAATTAGTTTCTTGATCCTGGAGCTATGAGAGAAAGTCAGAAGCTATCAGTTTCCTTCCTTGTTCATCTATCATGTTCAATAGATGAATAATAACCAGGAATATACTTCAGATCAAGTTTTACACTTACAAATACCTGGCCATGTCAGAATTATAGAATTTATTATTCTAAGTGGAACGGTGTGGACATAAATCTCATCTACTTCAGGAAATCTGGTAAGGCCCGTGTCATATCTCCTTTCAATCGACTTAACCAAACTAATAACGAATATCTAAGAAATGCTTGTCAACCATTCATGCTTCTTCTAATTGTTTTAGGTGACTATACAGTCACGAGCAGTTATAGACTCCATCTAGACTTTCCGTGATAGGTGGAATGAGAGAGACAGAGAGAGAAAGAGAGAGAGAGAGAAAGAGCTTCTCCAGCAGATAGCTGGGACAGTATTCCTTCACCATACCGCGGTTCACCTATCGCAGTTCACATATCGCTGTTTATTATTTAAGCTTACGTCGATTCCTCTGTGTGGTTGCTTTGCATTTATGTTAAAATAAATAAATGCAAATTATAAAAATGTTTTTTAAAATATTCAGTACTATAGTGTTACTACTTCGCAGATTTTCACCTATCGCGGGGGGGGGGGGGGTAACGTAACACCCGCGATATTTGAGGGATTACTGTACTTATTTTCAGATGATGTTAATGGCAGTTGCGGGTGAGTATCAAATATTATTGGGTGTATCCCACTAAATCTCACTGCAAATAGGATGTAGTGGAGTGTTTTGTCGAGTTTTATAAAACATTGTATTGAATTTTAAATCCTTTTATGTATACATACGCAAACGGCAACGATATACTGAATGAATCATCAAGATATCAAACGAAATATTTCGTAGTATTTGTTTCGGTTCTTTACATTCTGACTTCAAATCACACCAATTTCAACTTCCTCTTTCATCGCTTCGACGTAGATAAAATGCAATAACAATCCAGTACTGGGCTCGATGGTAGCGAATAACCCTTTGCTCTATAAGGAAGGAGTCGAACATGAAAAATTCTTAGAGCGTCAGGAAATGCTCTGTGATTTTAGTCCCGGCCGTTTGCATTTTGAATCTATCTCCCCCGAATGTAAACTATGCATTTCACTCGCCTTGAGTCGATAAAATAAAATAGTGACAAGTTTTGATTTTTAATTAATTGTATTGACTAACCCCTTCTGCTTAAAGTATCTGTCCTCGTT
This sequence comes from Octopus sinensis, assembly GCF_006345805.1. NCBI lineage: Eukaryota > Metazoa > Mollusca > Cephalopoda > Octopoda > Octopodidae > Octopus > Octopus sinensis. Next base: position 112,406,250 of record NC_043003.1, read on the forward strand.
CCTTAAATGAAACACCGATTTATAAATTCATGAGTATTTCTTAAAAAGGAGCACATAAAATGTCAGTAAGTAAAAGGCACTTTCTCTGTTACCGCGATTATTCGAGTTAGTCGATCGACTGAGCAATCTAAAAGTAGTACTATAGTGTAAGTGGCTGAGTATTCTACAGACACGTGTGCCCTTAATGTAATTCTGAATTAGAAACAAAGTAAAAAGTTGTTACTTCAAAATAAAATATAATTCATTCAAAGGGTTCCTACTTGATTTCTCTCAAACCTATATTTGTCAGAATGTTCGCGCCATCCCCAGACTGACAGAACGTACTTCTCTAACTGCCCCAGCCGCAGAATTGAACACAGGACCTCGTATTTAGACATTCAGCATTTTGAAGCCATTGCCCCACACAAATGCATATATACATGCTTGTGTACACACACGTACACACGAAAATATCCATACACATTAAAATATTTTTGACAAAGTGAAGGCAACATTTGGTGGTAACATATTTCTAGATTCTCGAAGTGATGGGTTTGGGGACACATACATTAATGTCGTTAATCACGTGTAGGTGGGAAAGCGCAAAGGGTTTGTGTAAACCTTCCAAGAGCAATGAGATTGATGTCGATAACGTTCCTCATAAACTGTTTACAAAACGATACCTGCAATTTACAATATGCACTTGGAGGGGTTTTCGCGGGCCGAGGGGCAGGAAAAGAATGACTGAGCGTAGGGAATAGGGCATTCAGGGGCACTGGCATGAGACCAACTAGATCCGAGGAAGAGGAGCCGTTTTAGTTGGGTAGAAAAAATCAAAACGAAGAAACAGCAAGCCAGTACACCAGAGGCCTTAATGAGTCTTTGAATGATATTACCTAAGCCAACCGGACGAATGACCGGTTTTAGATACACTAACTTTTCTGTGTATACAGTAGTAGGACCCTCCTAGGTAGGGAACGGAATGCCATTGCAGACTTCAAAGGAATTTTGAAAAGAGGTTCTAGTTATTGGAGGCTGAAGTGTTTTCTGGTGGTGAAGAGGAACATCAGTCGATGAGAAATAGACTCTGCTGTGTGATGTACGTTCTTCTGTGATAGTGAGGCATAGCATTCAAGGAGGCATAACTTTCAAAGTGATCGCTAGAATTTATTTGTGTTCTGCAACTATTAAAGGCGAGTAAATTGTTTAGGCGTTTTCTTCCTCATTCAGTGATTGTCGTTTTTACTGTTCAAGTAGACAAAATAAGCATAATTCACTGGGGTATGACTTCATATCTTCGAATTTGCACATACATTGATTAGTTAAGAGGATTGTAGAAAATTAAGGAGAAATGGAGAGAAATATGTGCCTAATCGCATGTCTTTTTTAGAGATGGTGAAAGTTAATTGATTTAAGAGGAGAAAGTTGTGTCGGCAAAAGCTGCAACTTGTGACGTATGAGAGCTTTAGCGTGTGGATTAGAAAACGCCCATCAGAATGTTCCTTCTCTTGATTGCTTAAGCTGACTAGTACACAGATACGACGGAAGAAAGTCGGAACAAGTCTATTATAGGTGGTTTGTTGTTATTGTTGATTTCTGTGTGAATCATTGAACGAAAACATACTTTCCATCGAGGTCAGCGACAATTCATTCTCCAATGTCTACCTAGGGATAGCCTACCGATGAGTGCATAGAATAGTTATGAATGGTGATTATTGTGGGAAAAAGAGATTCGATATGTTAGAGAATTTCGTTGTCAATGATAACCCGCCAATGATATTTTGCTATGTATAGGAACATGCTTAAGAGGACGGTATCAGTTACCCGTCCAAAGGCGGCGAGCTGGCAGAAACGTTAGCACGTCGGGCAAAATGCTTAGCGGTATTTCGGCTGCCGCTACGTTCTGAGTTCAAATTCCACCGAGGTCGACTTTGCCTTTCATCCTTTCGGGGTCGATAAATTAAGTACCAGTTACGCACTGGGGTCGATGTAATTGACTTAATACCTATGTCTGTCCTTGTTTATCCTCTCTATGTTTAGCCCCATGTGGGTAATAAAGAAATATGTGTCAGTTACCCGTCCAACTGTATCTGATGGATCAGATACACCGAACATGCATACATACATACATACATACATACATACATACATACATACATACATACATACATACATGTGCGCAAGCGCCGTAAATCAGTAGGCACAGCTATTGAAACTGAAAGGAATCGAATCACAAGATGTGCCGACTTTTTGAGACCTGTGCAACTTTAATATAGTTGACGATATTCTGCTGTTCCTAATGTTTGTAGGATTCTTTAGATCCAAAGTGTCATATTGATTGAAAAGTATTCAGTGGAGTGACCAGTCCACTTAAACTGTTGGAATCCGTTTTCGTGGACTCCCTGCGTATCATTACAAACGTCCAGCTAATAATCACGGTAACTTTATCCAAAAGATAAACTGTTCTACTTATGCAATTTATGTAGTGTACCCGATTATAGGAGAAGTAAACTGGTCGATCATTTTGAAATTAACGTTAGGGGTTACTCTTGAGGTTTTATAGGATCAGTTACAAGTTGAAATGCTGCGTAAACGAAAACGACTGACCATAAGGGTTCAAAGATTTTTATTCCTTTTTTGGAGTCATAGAAAATATTGGAACGGTTGGAAGTCCGCAGAACAGAAGCGAAATTTGCGAAGGATAGAATACAGAAATTTGTGAGTATCATGATGGAATGAGAAGAGACGAGAAACCAGACTGTGTGGTTTATATGTGGAGTGAGTTCAGCTGTGCCCTTGACGTATTGGGCTCAGTGGAAGGCAAAGTCAGTAACATATTTTGGGTTACCGTGTAATAGGAAAACATGGTTTATTTTCTCCAATTTTAGGATGCTTGCTCCTGAGGTGGCGAAGAAGAGGTTGACAATTGTAGGGAAGATTTATTTTGAGTAGGACATGAGGAAGAAAATCGAGTTAGTGAGCTTCTGTAGGTTTGTAATTGATCAATGTGAAGAGGAGGAGATTGCTGATAAAAACAGAGAAGTGAAGGAAAAAATAGTGCCAACAAAACAATTAAGAGTTCTGAAGAGATGAAAACTATTGAGGAAGGATATGAGAAAATTGGTTTCTCTCTTGTGTGTGAGATGGCTCCAAATCCATCATTAGCGCAATGGCCGTATACATCAATGAGTGTCCAAGTAAACTGTGCGAAAATGGAAGGGCATCAATATGACGGATGAATATGTGAGCGTATTGGACAGTATTTTTGTATCGGTGAAAACTGCTCTCAAGTATCGGGAGGAATGTTAGCTTCAAAAGTGACGGCTCTCAAAATTGAATTTGAGAGTGAAGAGAGTTCTTCGGTTCTACGGCCATGAGGAAAGGGATTTCACCTAAATAATCTGCTGGTCTAGTGCCGACAAAACAAGTACGAGTAATATATTGCAGTTGATTTAATGTATTGTGATATTTTAGGAATTAGTTAAGAGACAAACGGCCATTAAATGTTCTATCAAACACCTCAGACTTATGAAATCGAAATATTTGCAGATTGACATCTCCAAGAAACTTTCGAACGAGGTGAAAACGAAAGATCTGATTTCACTGCTTTTTAAAGTTAACTCGAGTAAAGGCGTCTAAAGACATTTTCATATTGTTTGTTTGCTGTGTTATACACACCATCACACACGCTGTCCCTATAAAACATGATTTTCGTCTAGTTGTCGGAAATACGATATGCATTAACGCATAAATTAGTAGATGTTGATGGAACTGCCAAGTTTGTTTAGTGCTGCATTGTGACCGACACAAAAGAATTTAGTAAAGCACTTGCTGCAGTATTTTTAACAGAAATTTTGACACTTTTCAAATTTTGCTTAAAAAGCAAATTTGATACGCTACAAGCTAACTGACGTACTAATTACTCTGCCACATCTTGTACAAATAATTATCCATTGATTAGGCCAGCCAGGCGGATTTTTTTATAATATTCCATCGATATTTTGTATTGTTTTAAGACAGGCATCTTTTATTATATTTATTCTCGATTAACATTTGATTCCAGAAAATTACGAAGCATAAAATTACGTTGTAGAAATTTGACTGTGTATTGATTCCGAACGAAACTTCATTTCAGTTTAAATTTTAAAACAATTAACCAGTGGACAATATTCTGTACGCATTATAAACAAAGTTATTATTTCACATCGCTCTTTCATGTTTTCTCAGATACTTTTAAATATGCTATCAACATATGATGATATTTATTCAATATTTTTTCCGCTTCATTCACATCCCAAAAATTTCTAAACGAATCAATACTGACAGGATATCATTTGATACTGGAACAGAGTAATAAATGTTATAATATGGGAAATGAAAGGGAATAACGTTTTGGGGAATATATTAATGAGAGATCAGTGTTTAATAATGTTGTGGATTAGACTGGGAGTGCTAAGGTCGAAAAGTAATGGATGTTAGATAAGGGAGAAAGAAAGCAAGGTAGTAAGGCGATTGTAGTGTTAGTGGTTAAAGTTACGAGAAAATTTCAGCAGATTTGAAAAAATGCTGAAACATCTAAGTGTAGTGGAAATTTATAGAGCCACGATGGATCTTAATATAGTATAATAATATATATAGTACGGATCTGAATATAGTATAATAATAAAAGAAACTTGGTGTCACTAGATTACATCTTAGTTCTTGTTGACGGATAAGTTTCAGTTAAAATATAGTTGTAGGTTTTTGCAGAGACAATCGACACACTTCTTTGAAAATATTCCATTTCATACTTGGTTCTTCCAGATAAAGTAGGACTATTTTCATTGTCCCAGCGCCTGAAAGTGTGAGTAGTTAGCGTAAAACTTATTGCTTGTTTAGCGTAAATGTTACTGGCAATAAATTCCGCGTATTCACTTAGGACAGAACCCGTTGGAATGAAAATCTTCTGGATATGTCAGCCCTTTGAATAGTCAAAAGCCTTTCACTGAAACAAGTCTAAATTTCGAGAATTGCACATAGATCAATATTGTGTTGGTGTAAGTGATTTTGCTACCGTGTGTGACATGGCAAGTATATTGTTTATGTAAATAAAACTCATCATAACATTATGCCGCAAAAATGTTTATGTTTCTGCGTGTTCGAATGCGTGACCTAATTATGAATAAAGTTTCGAGAAACATCGAGGACGACCTGTGGTTTAAGCCAGGATTTTTTTACTTATTTTTCTTGGAAAGTGATGGTGAGTGAAGAACCTTTTCCCATAACGTTTCATTATACTGGAAGTTTTCTAAGTTCCTATTTGAAGATGGTGTTGTGTAAAATATGTTTGAATGATTTATAATTTCGTGTTTGGGTCTCTGTAGGGATGAGATTTCGATTTCTGGAAGTCTAGATAAATGCTCTAGAAGTTTTTAATTACTGTTAGATTGCTAGTGATAGTTATATTTAAAACAAAATTATCGAAGGTTCCTATTTAGTTAAAAGGGGATAAAGACACCCTTTGGTCACGATTGACCATGGATTACACCTAAATTTAAATTCGTAAAACATTACCCGAGAGACTAAAATATGCCAATACACTCTGGAATGACTACAGTTGTCATCTGTTTTTAGCTTTGACATTACATAACATGTTGAACTATTTAACCTTCCTATTATCTACCTAGTTTGTGTAATTAGGACTGTTTCTCCGCTGTTTAGTATTTAGACATTTTGGAGCAATCAGAGCCTTATGACCAAACACTTCCCAGGTAATAGCAACGACCGCTTCGGGGATATGAATTATTGTGCAACGTATCTTTTTCACTTGTTCAAACGTTGAAGTCTAATTTCAGAGAGACTTGCTGCTATTTCATGTAAAAGTGAAACCAAGTGAAGGCTTATTCGCTGTAACATTAATATAAGTTGATTCGAAAGTGTAAATCAAGGGACGTTTCCAAGTAATTGGGTTTAATTTTGAGAGGGGTTGTGAAGACACTTTGTCTATTCGTGGCATATTGCTGCTATACCAGAAGGAAAGGTCGAACGTGTTCAGTTTAAAAATCAATTAACCATTATAATTTGAACGAAAATAAATTATTAATTCTTTATTTTAGTTCTAATTTAAGATGTAAATTACAGAAAGATTATATTTTGCATACAGAGGCTGTTAGTTCTTCAAAAGTTATCGGACAGACATTGACGTAACTATGGATTTTAAATGAGAAATGTCTAGTCGTCTGATGATCTATTAAATGTTCATTACATTTTCGTCTTGTCTACAATGATTTATTTTATATTTCTGTATAATCTAATTATCATTGTTAATTAATAACATTTCCTGGCGACCATATACACCACTCTGATGAAAATAAAGTGTCTGTTGCTAAATTTGTTAAACGTTAAATTAGTGGTCCATAACGTGTTCAATGTACCAGCTAGAAATAACAGCTAATTTCTTCAAAATATTTCCTATTGTCTCAACAACAAAAGAACAGTAAACCATCGCCTTTGTGTATAGGTCTGCTAGGGCAAGGTCGGCTTGGAACTAAACAAACAACCAACTTCTCTACCTTTAGTACATGCATGCATATACACACACGCTTACTCACACACGTATGTATGTATATATGTATGTACGTATGTATGTATGTGGGTATGTACGTATGTATGTGCGTGTATATATATATATATATAGTTAGACAGATATATAGGTATATACACGTATGTACGTAATTATATCTGTATATGTATATATCATATTATGTATGTATGTATGTATGTGTGTGTGTGTGTGTGTGTATTCCTGCATCTGTGTGTGTGCCTATGTGTCCATGTGCATATGAATCTTATGTATGTTATTCAGTTTTATTGCAACATTTATTGCCAACAGAGAAAGTGCTGGCTTCTAACCTCGAACCAAGGGTCCTTCATTGGAATTTGAACAATATCAACACGCTATTTTTGTACATATGTATGTATACACGAAGAATCGTATGCTTTGTTTTATGTATATATTCTCATGCATATACTTGCATATGTAGAAATGAGCATATACACATCAATGATAGACTTCTAGCAAGTTTTTCAGATTTGTACACTTCCAGTGATGGATTGGAGCTGTAGTATTCGAATCAATTTCCTACTTTCTGATTTTGAGAAGACTAATTGTTATTTAGATTGATATTTAGGCTGTGTGTTACATATCCCAGTACCCCAATAATTACAGGTATAAACCAGAACTTGTAATCTGGATGGAGCAACTGCAAATTTCTCAGTAGTTCAGCGTAGGTGTCTTCTTTTTCCCTCATCTTCAACTTTATGCTGACATCCGCTTCGAAACTGAATTCAACAAGTGTACAGTTTTTTTTTTTCAGTTATGTATGTATGTATATAATATGTATATGCATGTATATATATATATATAAGTATGTATGTATGTTTGTATGTGTGTATGTATAATCATTACAATGTTTATGTATTCATGTATTAAATTTATGTGCGTGCGTGTGGGCGTGTATGTGTATGTGTATCGGGGAGTGAGGACCAAACAAAATTGCTCGTGTAAACTGACTGCTCTTATGATAGCATTGTTATTAGTTGCAGAAATAAAAATAGTATTTAGAAATATCAGGACACAATAGCATTGAAAAATTGTGCTTTTTTAATGGGGTTTTTACGCAGCCCGAACCTGACATGATGGGAGAAAATGGAGAGCATTTTTTTTATTCAGCACCCTAAAATTAGCAAAGAAAAATTGTATTGACCAGTATAATTAGAGCATCTGAATTGCATCTTCTAACTGTCAGAACGCAGTATTGCCATTCTGCCTTTAAGTGATTGATAACGTAATAACATGAAGACAACTCAGTCCAAAGTCTAAAACTATTGACGAGAATAAGTGAATTACGCACACATACATACAGAAACATATATATGTGTGTGAGTGTGTGTGTGTGTATGTGTGTGTGTGTGTATACGTATACAAAAAGCAAAAGAGGAAGACAGGTGGTGTAAACAACAAACAAATATCTTAGTTTAATGATCGGGAAGTGAAAAAGACTTTAACGTTTCGAGCCTACGCGCTCTCAACAGAAAGAAACACAGAAAGAAACAAGGAGAGAAAATAAGGAATGTGTAGTGGCTAGCGATCTATCATGGCGAATGCTGGACAGAGGGGTCACACAGGAGAGCTAGGAAGAAGGTGAGATGATAAAGTAGTGGTGATCCTAAAACGTAGGTCTGCGTGCATGTGTATACGAAAGCATGTATGTGCGTGTGGGAGAAGGATGGTGACGTTGACGTGTGCGTGTGTGCATGTGTAGGTGTGTGGAGTGATGTGGTAGTGTTGGGATGTGGGTGAGACGAGAGTAGGGAAAGCAAGGGTGGGGTGTATGTATATATAAACACGTTTATGCATATATACATATGTATATATATATATATATATATATATATATATATATATTATATATATATATAAATAGATGAGTGTACTTTTACCTTGTAACAATTGACACGGAAAAAAAAATAAATATTTACCAGGGTAGCAAAAATCTCACAAGTAAAAGGGTTGTAACTCATTTTTTATAAAGGTAGAAACTTCGTATTTACGTGGAATATTTTTAATATACATATATATATATTGCGTGAATATGTATTTATTTGCGTGGGTGGCATCCACTAAGTAAATGCAAATATACTTACAATATTAAGCAACATTAATATTCATGTATTTTACTATTATCTAAATTTTAATTCTGGTCACAACTCCAATCATATTTCCACAACGTTTCGATGATACTTTCATACATGCGCGAAACACTGCTCTGATATCTGACAAATCCCGAAGCCAAGTATAAGGTTTTAGATGGAAATATATTCATGGAACTTTGAATGTGTCTATACAAATAAAATCAAATAATCTGCAACAACAGCTAAGGGATTGGATTCTCTCCCACACACTCGCTTTCTTTTAGTGTATTTTCCCGACTTCCATATATATATACGGATACGTGTATATATATTCATATGTATATATATATATGTATATATATATATATATAATATATATATATATATATATATATATATATATTATATATATGTATGTATATATATATATATGTGTGTGTGTGTGTATGTATGTATATATATATATATATATATATATATATATATGTATATATATATATATACATATATAGATTGATAGATAGATAGATAAGTAGATATAGATATATACTCATACATATCTCGTGTTCTTTCCTATACTCTCTCTTCATTCATATTCTTCAATTTATACTTTATAACCCTTTACTTCAAAAACTTCTTTCAACAATCTAAAATCATTGGCATTTACATAATCCGTTAAACTTACAGAAATTAGACACAAGTTTCCTCTATGGACCTAGTGTCAAAAATATGAATATACTGTTTAAAACAGCCCGGTAATCCCTGAAGTCAAATACACTCCAAGAAAAGATAACCATAGACGCAAACTTATTCATTACATATGCAAAACGCAATCAAACTTTTCCCTGTTTAAAGAAATTATTTGGTAAGAAATATAGAAGCAAGAAAATGTTTCGTAGTGGTAGTTGAAAATGTTGATAAATTTGCCCGAGCAACGCTTCAGAATAGGATACTGTACTGATGCCACACAAGGGTTTTCCATAATTTCTTTCTAAATATATATGATTTATAGTAATAAAAATTCTTACTTTTAGTGTTATTACACATGTCTCCGTGGCGTTTTTATTTAGAACATGTAACATTGTGTAATGTCTTTCACTTTATGTTACATACTGTACTCGTGTTATAACGAAAAACGCTACGAAACATGTGTAGTTGTACCTTATATAGCCAATTGTTTTTATTCTTATTACTAGAAACCATACCGTGCCAAATATGATGTGATCGATAGACTAAATATATATATATACAGATTTATGAATAAATACACACAATTACAGAATATGTTCAGTTACAAAAATACTGTAAAAATTCTGACACCAAAACATGCGATAAACATATGAAACTTCCCAACCAGATTCACGTATATTTACATATGAACTATCA
>NC_043003.1:112421287-112436287 GCF_006345805.1 Octopus sinensis
ATAGATAGATAGATAGATAGATAGATAGATAGATAGATGATAGATAGATAGATAGATAGATGATAGATAGATAGATAGATAGATGATTGTTTCTTTATTAGCCACACAGGGCTGCACACAGATAGAACAAATTACAGGTAGAGCTTTTCTTTTGAAGGTTTAAAAAAAAAAAATAATAATAATTAATAAAATAAAAATAAAAAAAATAAAAAAGGGGGGTCGATCAAAAGGGATCGTAAAAGAGAGAAGGAGGACAAAAAAGGGGGGGGGTTAAAAAAAAGGGGGAGAGGAAAAAAATTGATCAATAGGGATCGTTATCACAGAAATGTCAATATGAAGTGTAAAGGGAGGACAGGTGAGGTTTACCCGTGGAAAGAAAAGCCTACGGAAAAGACCACGGTAACCTCGGTCAATGAAGTCACATGTTATATATTTCTTTTTTTTTTTTGCAAATAAGCAACTCTTTGTATTAATTTTTACGGTTCATAGAATCATAGTCAAGGTGGCTTCGTCATTCATACGTGCCATCCTTGCTACATTCACCCATCTTTTTTTAAACATTCACTAGACAAAACTTGCCTCTCTACTCTCACTTTTTTCTTCAAGTGATACTTGAAGAAGTTGATGAGAGATTGACCAGAGAGGAAAGTGTTTGTCTCTAATCCTTTCAGACGCGTCCACCAGATACATTCTTTCGCCATAGCCACAAGTATGATAAAAATAGCTCTTCCTTCCCGTTTGAAGGAAGGAGGCGTGACGATATTAACGATAGACTCGGCGGATAAACCGACACGTCCCACACGTGACAGCAGTCGTTCGACATAAGCCCACAGGTGGGAAATTGCTGGACACTGCACGATTGCGTGCAGAGCGGTTTCGTCGCTCTGCCCGCATCTCGGGCAGGTCGGCCCCGTGTTTCTCGAGCCATGCCTATAGAGCTTATCCCGAACGGGTAGCGCTTCTCGGTAGCACCGCCAGGCCAGGGATCTCTGGAAGTTGTCCATAGGTCCCGGGCCGAAAGTCGTTTGAAACAGGCGGGTCAGGTATTCCTCGTCGATGCCCAGGTTGCCCCGAGCTCGTCGTCGTACCTCCCTCCACTAATCCCCTATAGAATGCTTTGGTGTGTTGATGTCACTCAAGGTCGACCCAGGACGGCAGAGTTGCTTGAGAGCAACGTGACACTCGCGGTGCCATTCGCCCTTCTTCGGCCTCTTTTTGATCCACGACTGTAGTTCGGTCATGGAGACGAGTTGCGGGAATGCGTGCCTCACAAACGGCGACCACACCTGTTCACCGTCGTCTACATAGAGCCGGAGATGTCGCAGTCTCAGCGCGTGTCTGCGCATCATCAACCACGGCATGCCCAGCCCTCCTTTTAACGGGTGTTGACAGCAAATGGATCGCCTGACCATCGGGACGCATCCTTTCCACAAGAAGCGGAAGAGGATGCGTTCTAGTTTGGTGATGGTAGGGTCGGGACAAGGTACGACGGTCAGGCGGTAGTAGATGATGGACGCGATGTACGCGTTCACCACCTCCGCCCGACCTTTTAGGGACAGTTTCCTCTCGGCCCATTGCTGGGCGAGAGTGACCACCCTACTCGTTATCTCGTTCCAGTTCTTCTCCATTTGGAGGTCCGGACCGAACCAGACCCCGAGCAACTCAACCGGGCCGTCTGTCCAGCGTCCCACGACGGAGGTACTGGTGGACGGCATGGGTTTGCTTCTCCAGGTGCCGAGCCGCAAGCCCACTGACTTTTCCCGGTTGATTTTTGCTCCTGTCACCGTTTCGTAGTCTTTCAGTGTCTCGCCGACCCGCTCGATGTGCTCGTGGCTTGACACTATGACGGTGACGTCGTCCGCGTATGCAGACACGCTCGTCCCGCATCCTAATTCTCGCGGGATGCCCCTCAGAGTCGCCAGCTTCCGCAGTAGTGGCTCAAGAGTCAATACGTATAGAAGCGCCGAGAGGGGGCATCCCTGACGGACCGAACGTGCAATGTCGAAGGGTCTCGATAGATGTCCATTTACGCGCGAATTACCGAACGGATGCCTCTGTACAAGGCAGCTATCCAGCCGCGGAAGACGGGACCGAAACCAGCCGCTCTCAGGACTGCCTCCAAGTATCGATGGTCTACCCTATCAAAGGCTTTCGATTGATCCAAGTTGATCAGGGCCCCACCCATGCCAGGTTCGTTAACTACCCTGTCTATGATGTAGCGCATCAGATGGAGGTTGTCATGGATGCTCCGGCCCGGCACGGCGCACGTTTGTGCGTTGTCGACCAGTTTCTCCATGACAAGCGCCAACCTCTTGGCTAACACCTTTGTCAAAATTTTCAGGTCTGCATTGAGCAGAGTGATTGGCCTAAAGTTATCTATAATGTTTCCCTTGTTTGGATCTTTCTTCAGCAGAGTTACAGCTCCTCGACTCACAAAACCGGGTATGCTCCCGTTTTGCTGCCAGTTGCAGTATACCGCTGCCAAGACGTCTCATGGATAGATAGATAGATAGATAGATAGATAGATAGATAGATAGATAGATAGATAGATAGATAGATAGATAGATAGATAGATAGATAGATAGATAGATAGATAAAGAGATAGATAGATAGATAGGCGTACTCACGTAATCAATCAAGCTATCGAATGTTGTTATACACCTTTGGTCACAAGGTGTTTGCATTGTTTTAGCTTTCAAATGGTACCCTACTTCTCTGGCTAGGCAAGCAGGAGTGCATTCCCCCATGTCGGAAGCTAGTCCGACTCAGGATGACTATTTTACAGCTTTGTGGATTGCAGCCACGGGAAATGAAGTGTTGGGCTGAAGAACACAACGCGCCGCCGGGTCCCGGAATCGAGCCTACCTTGTAGCATCGTCTCTGTTTACGTCCACCTAAATTAACGGTTCGAAACAAGAGACCAGTAGAATAAATATCAGGCTTTTAAAATGTACTAGGGTGGATTATTTCTGCTAAAAAGCCATCCCAGATGCTGACCCAGTATAATTACAGTCTAATGACAGAAACAAGTAAAAGATAAAAGATTAACATTTCATTACTTCTATCTATAGATACGAAAGGAGATCGTCGTATATATGTATATGTATATCTATGTGTGTGTGTGTATTTGTGTGTCCCCTAACATATCTTTACAACCGGTGCTAGTATGTTTACACCCCGTAACATATTTTTCACCAAAAGTGACCGACAGATTAAACGCCAGATAAATTGAATGAAAATTTAATTAAGGCGATGTCCTAGCATGGCTGTAGTCTGAGGACTGAAACAATTAAAAGATTAATGATACAAATTTCAAATTCTGGGACAAGGCCAGCAATTTCGGACGACTAAGTCGGTAACATCGACACCGGTGCACAACTGGTACCAATTTTATCGACTCCACATGATAAAAGGCAAAGTCTACCCCGGCAGACTTTGAGCTCAGAGAATAAAGTGGGAAGAAGTGCCTCTTAGCATTTTTCCAGTGTGGTAACAATTCTGCCAGATCACCACAATAAAACAAGGAATATATTAAATTGAAGAATCATCCACTAATTTCAATGTATCCCATAACTTATAAAACCTCAAACTTATAAAACCTCAAACAATCATTCGACTATTTTAGCTGTAGTATACTGTACGTGTGAGGTGCTGGCTGAGTTGCAGTGAACTTGAACGAGAGGGATAGGATAGAAGATAAGTTACGGAATCTAAATTTGGACATTTCCAAGCAGTGGGCGGGACTGAAAGATGAAAATATATTATGATGGGCGCTGCATAGTTACGGACGTAAATACATAGATACATACCTAACATACGCACGCGCGCGTATATAATAATGTTCGTCCTTCGGTTCGAAGATGACCAACTGACATCATCTGATGGAACTGCCGCCATGAGACCGGAGGTGGCTGGTGAGGCCAATCCGGGCAAGGAAGCCCCTCCCACAGGTGGGGCAGAAGTGGGTAGGGGCAGTGCTACTGGTGCAGGCGGCTCTGACTTTACGCATCTGACGTTTCTGCTCCGCTGACCGAATCCGTCCCTCCTCGGCTGTCCCCTGCCCCACGGTGATTGCGCTGCGCCAGGATGAGCGGTTGGCAGCAAGTGTCTCCCAGGTCTCTGTTCCGATGGAGAAGTCTTTGAGAGAGACCTTGAGACTATCCTTGTAGCGCTTTTTCTGCCCTCCGACTTTGCGCCTGCCCTGGCCGAGTTCACGTAGAAGAGCTGTTTGGGATGCGAGTGTCGGACATGCGGGAGACATGGCCCGCCCATCTCAGCTGGGCCTTGCGCATGATTGTGATGGTGCTAGGGAGATCTGCCTGCTTCAGAACTTCCGTGTCTGGGACTTTGTCCTGCCAGCGGATGTGAAGGAGATTCCGAAGACACCTGAGATGGAAGTGGTTTATCTGGCGCTCGTGCCTTCGGTAAGCAGTCCACGTCTCGCAGCCGTATAGTAGAGTGGTAAGCACGACTGCCCGGTAGACTTTCAGCTTGGTGTTGAGGCTGATTCCTCTCCGCTCCCAGACTTTCTTTCGCATCTCCCAAACGCGCTGCTTGCCTTGGAGATTCTGTTGATGGTTTCAGCATCTATGTTGGCATTGCAGGAGAGAGTGCTGCCCAGGTAGGTGAAGTTTTCCACCACTCGTAAGATCCGTCCGTATACACGAGCACCAATAAGCATACACATAAGCTATTTTTAAAATGCTGACGAAGGCAAAGAAATGTGACTATGAGGAATAGGTAGGGGGGTTGGTAAGTTGACAACAGTTATTGACGTAGCATTTCTGCTGTCCATCACAAAGAAATATTTACACACACACCCATACATACATACATACATACATACGAAGACATACACAGTCACATATACACACATACACATACAAACATACATATATATGTCTACTATATAATGAGATTATATATTTCTATGTACGTGTATATGCGCGTATGTGTGTTTGTATGTATGTATGTGGGCATCTGTGTGTGTGTAGGGGGGTGTATGTGTGTGTGTGCGCCCGCGCGAGTGTATCTGCATTTTATTGAATTGTCCGGAAAGTTTGTGCCGATTTTTAAAGGAAAGAAAATGGTCAATAAACGTGTAACCTTCTTTGTCAGATATAGGGGAAACAGTCAAATCATTGATGAAGCTGTTGCTTATCTGATTTATAGTTTTCCCCCTTTTCACAACCATATAAGAACATTTATCATGAACAAACTCAAACCCTACATTGTTTGAGAATGTTGTAGGTCAAGGCTCTTTTTCAACTCATACATATCATTTGCATAAAGTTTCAAGTCATCTACAAAGGAACTGTGTGTAAGTTTCGTATTTTTGGTTCCCTGTGAACCAGTGAGATATCCTTCAGACTTCCTTAACATGAATGACTAGAAGTTTACAGAAAGTATAAACAACATCAGAGAGGCTGCCCCCTTGGAATATGCCTTTGCGATTCTGTATTCTACCATTGATAATACAGTCACTCTTTGTGTTTAGTTTGAAGATGGTGGCCCACGATGAAGTCAGCTGAGCTATGGCTTTGACTATGCTCATTGGAACATTAGCAAGTTAAAGGGCTTCTAGCATTCATGAGTGGGGGACAGAGTCAAAGTTTTCTTGTAGTCTAGCCACATTGAAACTAGGATCCTCCTATGCTTTCGCAGGTCTGATATGTATGTATGTATGTAGGTATGTATGTATGTAGGTAGATAGGTAGGTAGGTAGGTAAGTAGGTAGGTAGATAGGTAGATAGGTAGGTAGGTAGGTAGGTAGGTAGGTAGGTAGGTAGGTAGGTAGGTAGGTAGGTAGGTAGGTAGGTTAGTAGGTTGGTTGGTCGGTTGTTAGATAGGTATGAATGTATATGTGTATACGACGATCTTCTATCTACCATATTCACCTACAAAGCATTGGTTTCGTCGAAGCTACAGTAAGAAGCTCTTGCACAGAAATGTATGCGTGTGCGTGTGTGTGTTGGACAAGAATATTCGTGGACCTCCTTATTTCCATCGCCCCTTATCTGTGAGATGGTTGTGGGACTATAATTCTCATCTGAGAAATATCTTTGGGGGGACCCAGTTACAAGTGAAGAAAATAAGTAGTGGTACGAGTATAAATACAGAAACATGTACATACACTCACCGCACACGCATACACAAATTTACAGGTTTACATATATAGACATACACCTAGATAGATAGATAGATAGATACATACATACATACATACATACATACATACATACATACATACATACATGCATACATACATACATACATACATACATACATACATACATACATACATACATACATACATACATACATACATACATACATACATACATACATACATACATACGTACATGGATGGATGGGTGGATAGATAGATAGATAGATAGATAGATAGATAGATAGATAGATAGATAGATAGATAGATAGAGTCAGAATTGAAGCAAAAGCAGATCCTATCCTGGTTCAAGTAAAAGAGCTTTGGATAAATTACCCAACGAATAATTTGGAATGAAATTGCTCAAAATAGTGGTGAAATGTCAAAAATGGAAACCGAAGAAAGAAATTCCAGTTACGTTGAATAAAAAGCTGTTTTTACCTGATCAATAACTCTCAGCCGATAACAATTTAATTTCTCTTCCTGCAGCTTCAGGCAAAATAGTCAGACGTTTCTTGGTGTTACACATAAAACAAAAACGGCCTGGCTAGAATGTACCGTTGGAACCGAACACACATGCACACACACACACACACACACATACAGACACACATACACACACTTATACTCACACATGCACACATACAGACACACACACACATACACACGTGCACACACTTATACTCACACATGCACACATAGAGACACATGCACACACATACA
The DNA here is from genome assembly GCF_006345805.1 of Octopus sinensis. NCBI lineage: Eukaryota > Metazoa > Mollusca > Cephalopoda > Octopoda > Octopodidae > Octopus > Octopus sinensis. The sequence goes on from NC_043003.1 coordinate 112,428,177, forward strand.
CACATACACACACTAATACTCACACATGCACACATGAGCGGTTATATTTCACCGGCCACTATGTCTGAAAACTCATCAATATTGCCAAATTCAAAAGCAGATTCCATTGATCTCAAAATGTTGGATACTTATTTATCAGAAAATACTTAATTCTGCGCAGCAACGTTCGAGAGATAGTGCTCACAGCTGAACGTTTTCGTGGATTCGGTGGAGGGTCTTAGCGAACTCAAGATATATAAAAACCTTATAGTTTAAACTTTTTTCTTACTCGTTGAGTGTCCTTAAACTAAAGCAGAAGCCGCTTTAACGAACCATCAAGCACGACAAATGTTTTTGTGTCTTGTTACATAATACTACTTACAACAGAAAATTTATAAACCAGATATAATACCTGTATGTTCCTGATTAGTTCTCCAGTGATGTTCTGTTCCCCAGTTTTGACGAGGCATTCACAGCCGCCGACATTTACATCCGTCAAGCATCTTATCTCTACAACAGTGCATGACGTTAGTTTTTATATTTATTAAAATGTTTTAGAAAGAATGGGTTCGTACTTAACAAAACAAAAAATGCATAACTCCAAGGCTGGAATTTGTAAAACAAAGATAATTGTTAGTGTTATGACCTCTTGGCCATAACCCGAATTCACAGAATCAACATGAATAGGCTGAATTGAAAACAACCTCACGCCATGAATTTTTTGTAAAACATTTTCAATAATCAGCATAAAAACAGCTAACATAAACAAATATTTACACAAACAAACAGCAAATGCTACACCATACGTGCAGTCAAATGTTACAAGGGTAACATATATACGCAGTTCAGAAGTTCGGACTCCATATTCCGGTTTTGGTTTCCCCAAAATTCGCCTCACACAAATTTTCAACAATAGCATTCCAAAAATCTTGGATTTCATAAAATCCGAGTTTCCAGTTTTGTAAAAATTCGGTTTTTCGAACCTCGGATTTCGACAGTGGATTGCATAAAATCTGTCTATCAATTCGGGGTTCATCCTTGGGTTTCGAACGTTGGATGTTGAACCTTGGAATCTATAAACCTTGGAAATCGAAACTCGGAATATAAAAATCTTGGATATCGACTTTGGAATGTAGAAGCCTGGGATATCGACCTTCGAATGTAGAAACTTTGGATCCAGATGTGACACAGAATTTATTTTAAATTTGACAAAATTTCTGGCGAATTCCTGGAGCACAAAATAAATCCATAAATGCCTAACACAAAGCACATAGTGCATAAACTCAACAGGCAATCGTAGCTTCCAGAATCCAAATGAAAAAAACTGTCGCGCAGAAAAACTGTCACAAAAAATGAGTGGGGGAGATTATCTCTATTAATAAAGTTTGCCAAAGTGTAGCAAACTTGTCATGGTTTCAGTTTTGGCTAATAACTATAGCGTACCCCATTTTAACAATGGACTTCACCCTTACAGTGCAGCATGAGAACTCTTTTCCTCTTTACTTCACATAATAATTTATAATTTCCTAACAGTAGTTATTGAAATGTAGGCATATCTTACACATAGTATCACTCACTGATAAGGCGTTGATCTGGCAGAAATGTTAGCACGTCGGGCGAAATGTTTTGCGGTATTTCGTCTGCCGCTACGTTCTGAGTTCAAATTATGCCGAGGTCGACTTTACCTTTCATCCTTACGGGGTCGATTAAATAACTATCAGCTACACACTGGGGTCGATATAATCGACTTAATCCGTTTGTCTGTCCTTGTTTGTCCTCTCTGTGTTTAACCCCTTGTGGGTAGTAAAGAAATAGGTATCACTCACCGGTTGTATTTGTAACCTTCCTGTTAGCCAGATTCTTTTATTAGTAAACTTTCCAGCTTGTAGATTAGATATTTACTAAGTGCACCAATAATTATTGGTATATACGTGCATTTATCATCAGAGCTGAGATGCAGTTATTTATAATTGTTCATACATGTTGCGAAGAATGTGGGATATTTTGGTTACAAAATCAGAATAGTTTCAACCCATTATAAAAATATAGTTCACTCGTGCCGTGTCGAGAAACATTGATGCCATCGAGGAAAGTCCAGAATCGTTTGGTTGACATCATCGCTCGATTTGAACCAGCATTTACTGATCCTATATTTCGTAGAACTTACTCAGCCTTGCGCTTGCAACTCTTTGATGGCATTGAGTGTAGATCGTCGTTACATACAACGGGTCTTAAGCATTTTAAATGTTGATGGAGCCCATCCCTCTCTTAGTCAGAATACAGCTGATTTAAGAAGAAAGCATGTCAGAGAGACAAATAGAAAGAGTGAAAGAAAAAGCAAAATCGAATCCAGTGCAGGCCTTGTGCCTTATGCATCTCATCTGACAATCTTCCATTTTCTTTTTAAATATATATCTGCCTCTGTGTATTTTTGTTTCTCTTCCGAAATAATATTTACATAAAACTAACTTTTGTCATTATATATTGTCACGGTCAGTGAGTCATACTAACAACACTTGTCTGGATGACATCCTAAAATAGTTTTACTCATTAATAAACTGTAAAACTATTATATGTAACTTTGTGGAAAAAGTAGACGGTCTATAAATATATTAATGTAACAGAAAGTAGTATCTTAAACAAGAGGATGATGTCAGTTATCTACGTTGATATTCTTGCTATTGTAACACATGTCAGTTAATTTAGTAATTCAGACAAGCAACACTACCAGTGCTATCGGAACTGCTATCACCTCTGACACCACTTCCATCATTTCCACTAAGTTTTGACTTACGTTTAAAGGTCAATGAAGAAGTCGCTTATTCGATATTTGCATTATTTTCCAATAAAGTTGTATAAAAAGTAGTAAGCACGTTTTCAACAATAACAAGAGGAAATATAGTCTTCTATCATGAAATTTGAAACTATAAATGAAGATACAATTGTTTGTGCAGAAGATTTAGAATATCTAGTTTCCATTATAAACATTTAAGATACTAGAGATTTAACTGTCTTTGTAGCATATGTTAGAACATGGTTTGGATCATTTACTCCAGAAGAACGACGAATAAGAAATTTGATATTGCTTATACGCGACAATATGAATCAATGGGAACAACGTTACATTGAAATAATGTTGGAAAATTGTCAAAAGATTTGATTGATGCCTCTAATAAACACTTACGGTAATTCCCAAATAGATTACTTAGACTTACACGAAATAAGACAACCAATCGGTAGAGTTGTTAGGGCATCGACTGTATTGATTTGGGGTAATACTTCCAGATTTCTTCACTCTGAGTTCAAGTATTACCAGCATCAAAATTGCGTTTCAACTTTTCGCGATTAATAAAGTATCAGTGCTGTCCATGTGTCAATTCTTGAAGGCAGTCGATTAGCAGTGTCGTTAGAGCATAGGATACCTTTTTTTTTGTGGTAATGGTTCCGGCTCCCAACATTTTGGATTCAAATCCACCCTTGGTCAAAACAGAAACGCATCTATGTATGTATGTAGATATGCATGTAAATATGCATCTGTTTGATATATTCCCAGTATACTTTTCAGAACAATATATTATAAATGCGAAAGCAGTCACCTTAGGCAGGTTTCTGATATGATATACATTCTGTCTCTGATATTTCATCTGATTACTTTTCACACCCAAATTTAATATATTGTAATGTACTAAATTCATTTATATTTCAATTTCTACTACGACATCGAAGCTGGTGGAAAATAGGTTTCTTCCGGCTTCAAATATAATATGCGCCTTATTAACTATTGCAATAATTATATTTATATTTGATTCTTAGTTTATTCTAACAAACTCATCACCCTAACGAATTTCTATATTTCTTTAGTGATGAAGGTCTAAACACGTGGTAAGCTTAGAGTAAACATTTAACCCTGTGTTTCCTGTTTATTGTGTTTACTATGCGAAGATCTTTAGGAAATGCATGAATATCACAATCTATTTTATTCTTAGTAAATTGCAATGTAATTTCTAGAGGAAAATATTATTTTAACAGCGAAAAAGAAATTGAACTATAAAAAAGCAGGAGTGTACTATCCTAGGAATTTCTTCCTTGAAAAATGTTGGCGTTTACTTACGATGTTATCAAATTCGATTAGCTAAACATATATCTATTTTCTGTAACGGATTTATGATAGAATGACAATCGAAATGCAGTTTGGCAGTTGAAAGGACTGCATGAATATCTCTCTTTAATATGACCATACGTAGTGATGTGGTCAGCCTAAGATCTGGTCATCAAATCTAAGTAGAGACTTCAAACTTGAAATCTTCAAAGCCACAGTCGAACCAATTCTACTATATGGCTCAGAAACCTCGACGTTATCAAAGAAGCTTGAGACGCGGTTGGATGGAACCTACACTCGCCTCCTTATGAGAGCTCAAAATCTCTCGTGGAAGCGTCATCCAACCAAAATGCAAATATATGGGAAACAACCACCTGTGTCATCTCTTGTGAAAGTTAGGAGAGTCCAGTTTGCTGGACATTGTTGTAGAGCTGAAAACGAAGCAATTTCTACTCTTCTCCTCTGGAAGCCATCTACTCGCAATACCAGAGGGCGCACACTCTCCTACCCTGATATAATCTCCAGGGAGACAGGCATCCAGCAACAGGACCTCCGTAATGCTATGATGGACGGTGGAGTCTGGTGTAGCATGGTAAATTCCATTGTCTCGACCACGGTCGAACAATGATGATGATGAGTGATGTGGCAGAAAATGTTCATGAAAATAGCAATCTTTACTCGAACACCATGATGTATGCAATTTTCAGTAGAAAGAAAAGAGATAATGGGTGTCCATATATTTCCGGAGGTAAAACAATAATATAATTGGAATGAGAAGGTTTGAAGTTATTAAAATTTAACTCACGCTTATCATCGACATCTAAGACAAAAATATTAACTATCTGTCATCTTCAATGTCAAACATTTGCATTAATAATTTATATTCTGAAATTTATGTTGGTATAAATATTTGCCTAATGCTTGATAATCATAAAATTAACCAGATATAAGACATTGCGGCTGAAATGAACGATAAGTTGCATACTAATGTAACACAAATAGTGATTATATGCAATGAGAGTAGAATTGCCACAAGACTTTCAAATATATGTAACACAAATCTCATCAAGAAGTTTTATTTTTCATTTCTGTATTAGATTGTCTGCAGGACGATACATTACGTCGCCCTAATTTAACTAATTTGTTCTCGACATCCAATTCATTTAATGCTTACCAACGAATCACCCTTTCTCTCCATTTCTCTCTTATTTCCTCATACCTCCTATCTATCTCTATATTAATTCATTTATTTCTCATTGCCAAACTCGCCTATATCTGTGTTGTCAGATAAATAGACCATTAACGTTTTATCAGTTTTTAATACAATATACACAACGCCAGTGTCAGAAGAAGAGCTACACCTTTTCCATTAGCTCACTGCAATTTCTCATGCATCTAATTAATTAGTAGAATATCAATGAATATATGTATACGCATATGTATGTGTATGTATGTATATGTATATATTTACGTATATCTGTATGAATGATTGCATGTATGTATTTAAGTATGTATATATGTTTGTACGTATGTATGTATAGTTTCCAATTATAAACTGCCAAAGTGCAGAGGTAATGTCTCTGTGAGATGAATATTTAATCAGAATTTCTAAGGTACACGAGTTATCATTACACCTGACTGCCATCACGAATCTCTTAGAAAACTAATCAACTCAGCAATAGCGTTTTCTGTATCAGAAGCACTAACGTCCCATTAATGCATACTGTTGATCACATCAAGAGAAACATACACATATTCCGTGCTTGATTTCTGTATTATTTCACCAATATGTGCAAGAAATAAATAATTTGTTTCATTTATTTAAGGATTGGAATGTACCGAATGGAACCAATATCGGAAAGGCATCTCAACATTATCAAAGGAAGATGATATAAAATAATAGAAACTTGCTTCGATCAGGCTTATATTTATTTTTTTCTGTAATGATTAAACAATATTTTTTCTGTTGAAATCACTCATCGCAATATAAAATATCTTTTAACACAAATGTGAGCAATTAAGAATTGCTTATATTCGATTAACTATATTCCATCGATTAATAACTAGGATTATTTAACACCTTACAAAATTCATAGTTTTATGCATATAACGTTTACATGCTATTTTTGAGTTTAGTACCATGATTCCAAGATCACGTTAACACATGAGTCAATGGTTTTAGTTTCTCAGGTGATATATTATATCGTGGCAGAATTATTTTTCTTTTACAAATTTATATAAAATTTATGCTGATATAGCCAATTTATATTGGTGTGTAAGAGGATATTAAATTCCATGTCGTGTTTCGCATATATTCGGTCAAAATTAATGAGAACGTCATATCTATAATTTTTTGGTAAAATATAGAATCCTCGTTCTAACTGATTGCTTTGTGAAATATTTCGTATCGTCATCTTGTTACAGAGAAAACAATCTATCGTCATTTTGGTTTTTGCAGAAATAGAGGAGGTGAAATGATACGTTTACATGAATGATACGTTGTCATTAATGAGGAATTATCAATCCGGGCAAAATACCTGTAATCTCTCTGTTAATACTCCAAGCTAAAAGGATTTTTTTATTAGTAAATAGATCCGAGTATTCTTGTGACAGGGGCTGAGGTTATATTATTCATCAAAATTCCATAGTGTTAATCTATGGTTGTATCCCCAGTTATACTGGAGTTTTTCACAGAGGGATATACAAAACAAGGCTTAAATAATGGTCATTAAATATCTTTTTATTGTAGTGAATTTGACTTACCGCTGTTTCCGCTAATCCTTATATGTTCGTTATTGATTGGCTTACTCGGTGGGTCCATTTTTCTGTTGAGAAAAATTGAATGACAGAGAATTAATTGTACCGTTATCAGAATCCATTATTTTCTTGTGAGAACCAAGCAAAACAATGATGAAGAACAATATATGAATGGGAAGGGGGAGGGGAGTGGCAATAAATAAGAATTGAGAGGAAGAGAGATACACAGAAAAGAGGAAAAGAAGTAATGAGCTGGAAAAAGAGGAGCTAACGGTAAGAGAAGAAAAGAAAAGGAACAGAGAAAAGAAGAGAAATAATGGAGGGGAGCAGGCGATGGAAGAATGAAGAAAGGAAGGGTTAAGCTATGATCAGAAATATGTATATGTGTGTGTGTTTGTGTGTATGTATGTGCTTGCGTGTGAGTGCATGTGTGAGCATGCGCGCGCGGGTTTGCATAACTTACCTTAAATTTATCCTTTAAAACTCAAATGAAATTAAAAAAACAATAAAATTTTAATATTAAACAAACATAAAAAATAGAAAAAAAATTGAAAAGTATATACTTATATATATATATATATATATATATATTGTTACGGACCACCCTCGCTCGGTCGAACGGAGAATTCGCCACACAGAGAGAACTCGGTGGGGATGGCAGCGAAGTCGGCGACCGGAGATATGACAACAACAACAACAACAGGAAGAGACAGACACAAAGAGAATCGGCGGAAGGCAATTGGCTACATTTAAACACAGTTTACGACAATCATTACAACATCAAATACATTTAAAGAAAACAACAGGTACACAACAGATCAAAGCATTTAAACATGCAGATACAATAAAACAACAGCATTTAAACAGTACACGTCGAATCAAACAAATAAGTTCAGATCAAATAATGTTCACGATACGTTACAGTCCAAAGTCCTTCAAAGTCTTTACAATCTCATGTCTTTAGCATTTCAATATCAATACAACAATCAAACACAGTTCTTTGTTCTTGCTTTCCGCAATTCTGTAACAGTTCGTTATAATCTCTTTACATAATTCACATATCAACACAATTCACAAAGTTCGTTATAATCCCTTTATCCAGCACATCAACTCTTTTACAATTCAACATCAATACAACAATTCACGTTACAATTCAACAACACATACCGTTTCAATTTCTAGTGACAACTCCTACTACAATAGCCATGCCTTCTATCCGCCGTAATCCCTCTCTCTCGCTCTACATGTTCCCAATGCTTATCTGTCTGTCTTCCGC